>NC_041386.1:339562573-339580558 GCF_002162155.2 Triticum dicoccoides
GGGGGGGCGCAGCAGCCCCTTGGCCCTTTCTCCTCTTCCCACTAAAGCCCATCAAGGCCCATTGCTTCTCCCGTAACTACCCGGTACTCCGAAAAATACCCGAATCACTCGGAACCTTTCCGATGTCCGAATATAGTCGTCCAATATATCAATCTTTACGTCTCGACCATTTCGAGACTCCTCGTCATGTCCCCGATCTCATCCGGGACTCCGAACTCCTTCGGTACATCAAAACTCATAAACTCATAATATAACTATCATCGAAACCTTAAGCGTGCGGACCCTACGGGTTCGAGAACAATGTAGACATGACCGAGACACGTCTCCGGTCAATAACCAATAGCGGGACCTGAATGCCCATATTGGCTCCTACATATTCTACGAAGATCTTTATCGGTCAGACCGCATAACAACATACGTTGTTCCCTTTGTCCTCGGTATGTTACTTGCCCGAGATTCGATCGTCGGTATCTTAATACCTAGTTCAATCTCGTTACCGACAAGTCTCTTTACTCGTTCCGTAATACATCATATCACAACTAACTCATTAGTTGCAATGCTTGCAAGGCTTATGTGATGTGCATTACCGAGAGGGCCCAGAGATACCTCTCCGACAATTGGAGTGACAAATCCTAATCTCGAAATACGCCAACCCAACATGTACCTTTGGAGACACCTATAGAGCTCCTTTATAATCACCCAGTTACGTTGTGATGTTTGGTAGCACACAAAGTGTTCCTCCGGCAAACGGGAGTTGCATAATCTCATAGTCATAGGAACATGTATAAGTCATGAAGAAAGCAATAGCAACATACTAAACGATCGGGTGCTAAGCTAATGGAATGGGTCATGTCAATCACATCATTCTCCTAATGATGTGACCCCGTTAATCAAATAAAAACTCTTTTGTTTATGGTTAGGAAATATAACCATCTTCGATTAACGAGCTAGTCAAGTAGAGGCATACTAGTGACACTTTGTTTGTCTATGTATTCACACAAGTATTACGTTTCCGGTTAATACAATTCTAGCATGAATAATAAACGTTTATCATGATATAAGGAAATAAATAATAACTTTATTATTGCCTCTAGGGCATATTTCCTTCAGTCTCCCACTTGCACTAGAGTCAATAATCTAGTTCACATCGCCATGTGATTTAACAGCAATAGTTCACATCACCATGTGATTAACACCCATAGTTCACATCGATATGTGATCAACACCCAAAAGGGTTTACTAGAGTCAATAATCTAGTTCACATCGCTATGTGATTAACACCCAAAGAGTACTAAGGTGTGATCATGTTTTGCTTGTGAGATAATTTTAGTCAACGGGTCTGCCACATTCAGATCCGTAAGTATTTTGCGAATTTCTATGTCAACAATGCTCTGCACGGAGCTACTCTAGCTTATTGCTCCCACTTTCAATATGTATCTAGATCGAGACTTAGAGTCATCCAGATCTGTGTCAAAACTTGCATCGACGTAACTTTTACGACGAACCTTTTTGTCACCTCCATAATTGAGAAATATTTCCTTATTCCACTAAGGATAATTTTGACCGCTGTCCAGTGATCTACTCTTAGATCACTATTGTACTCCCTTGCTTAACACAGAGTAGGGTATACAATAGATCTGGTACATAGCATGGCATACTTTATAGAACCTTTGGCTGAGGCATAGGGAATGACTTTCATTCTATTTCTATCTTCTGCCGTGGTCGAGCTTTGAGTCTTACTCAATTTCACACCTTGCAACACAGGCAAGAACTCTTTCTTTGACTATTCCATTTTAAACTACTTCAAAATCTTGTCAAGGTATGTAGTCATTGAAAAACTTATCAAGCGTCTTGATCTATCTCTATAGATCTTGATGCTCAATATGTAAGCAGCTTTACCAGGTCTTTCTTTGAAAAACTCCTTTCAAATATTCCTTTATGCTTTCCAGAAAATTATACATTATTTCCGATCAACAATATGTTGTTCACATATACTTATCAGAAATGTTGTAGTGCTCCCACTCACTTTCTTGTAAATACAGGCTTCACCGCAAGTCTGTATAAAAACTATATGCTTTGATCAACTTATCAAAGCGTATATTCCAACTCCGAGATGCTTGCACCAGTCCATAGATGGATCGCTGGAGCTTGCATATTTTGTTAGTACCTTTAGGATTGACAAAACCTTCTAGTTGCATCGTATACAACTCTTCTTTAGTAAATCCATTAAGGAATGCAGTTTTGTTTATCCATTTGCCAGATTTCATAAAATGCGGCAATTGCTAACATGATTCAGACAGACTAAAGCATAGATACGAGTGAGAAAATCTCATTGTAGTCAACACCTTGAACTTGTCGAAAACCTTTTGCGACAATTCTAGCTTTGTAGATAGTAACACTACTATCAGCGTCCGTCTTCCTCTTGAAGATCCATTTATTTTCTATGGCTTGCCGATCATCGGGCAAATCCATCAAAGTCCATACTTTGTTCTCATACATGGATCATATCTCAGATTTCATGGCCTCAAACCATTTCGCGGAATCTGGGCTCATCATCGCTTCCTCATAGTTCGTAGGTTCGTCATGATCTAGTAGCATGACTTCCAGAACAGGATTACCGTACCACTCTGGTGCGGATCTTACTCTGGTTGATCTACGAGGTTCAGTAGTATCTTGTTCTGAAGTTTCATGATCATTATCATTAGCTTCCTCACTAATTGGTGTAGGTGTCACAGAAACAGTTTTCTGTGATGAACTACTTTCCAATTATGGAGCAGGTACAGTTACCTTATCAAGTTCTACTTTCCTCCCACTCACTTCTTTCGAGAGAAAACTCCTTCTCTAGAAAAACTCCGAATTTAGTAACAAAAGTCTTGCCTTCGGATTTGTGATAGAAGGTGTACCCAACAGTTTCCTTTGGGTATCCTATGAAGACATATTTATCCGATTTGGGTTTGAGCTTATCAGGATGAAACTTTTTCATATAAGCATCACAATCCCAAACTTTAAGAAACGACAACTTTGGTTTCTTGCCAAACCACAGTTCAGATTGTGTCGTCTCAACGGACTTAGATGGTGCCCTTTTAAACGTGAATGCAGCTGTCTTTAATGCATAACCCCAAAACGATAGTGGTAGATCGAAAAGAGACATCATAGATTGCACCATATCTAATAAAGTACGGTTATAATGTTCAGACACACCATTATGCTGTGGTGTTCCAGGTGGCGTGAGTAGTAAAACTATTTCACATTGTTTTAACTGAAGGCCAAACTCGTAACTCAAATATTTTACCTCTGCGATCATATCGTAGAAACTTTTATTTTCTTGTTACGATGATTCTCCACTTCACTCTGAAATTCTTTGAACTTTTCAAATATTTCAGACTTGTGTTTCATTAAGTAGATATACCCATATCTGCTCAAATCATCTGTGAAGGTCAGAAAATAAGGATACCCGCCGCGAGCCTTAACACTCATCGGATTTCATACATCAGTATGTATTATTTCCAATAAGTCAGTTGCTCGCTCCATAGTTTCGGAGAATGGCGTTTTAGTCATCTTGCCCATGAGGCATGGTTCACAAGCATCAACTGATTCATAATCAAGTGATTCCAAAAACCCATTAGCATGGAGTTTCTTCATGCGCTTTACACCAATATGACCTAAACGGCAGTGCCACAAATAAGTTGTACTATCATTATTAACTTTGCATCTTTTGGTTTCAATATTATGATTATGTGTATCACTACGATCGAGATCCAACGAACTATTTTCATTGGGTGTGTAACCATATAAGGTTTTATTCATGTAAACAGAACAACAATTTATTCTCTTACTTAAATGAATAACTGTATTACAATAAACATGATCAAATCATATTCATGCTCAACGCAAACACCAAATAACACTTATTTAGGTTCAACACTAATCCCGAAAGTATAGGGAGTGTGCGATGATGATCATATCAATCTTGGAACCACTTCCAACACACATCGTCACTTCACCCTTAACTAGTCTCTGTTTATTCTGCAACTCCCGTTTCGAGTTACTAATCTTAGCAACTGAACTAGTATCAAATACTGAGGGGTTGCTATAAACACTAGTAAAGTACACATCAATAACATGTATATCAAATATACTTATGTTCACTTTGCCATCCTTCTTATCTGCCAATCACTTGGGGTAGTTCCGCTTCCGGTGACCAGTCCCTTTGCAGTAGAAACACTTAGTCTCAGGCTTAGGACCAGACTTGGGCTTCTTCACTTGAGCAGTAACTTGCTTGCTGTTCTTCTTGAAGTTCCCCTTCTTCCCTCTGCCCTTTTCTTGAAACTAGTGGTCTTGTCTACCATCAACACTTGATGTTTTTCTCGATTTCTACCTTCGTCAATTTCCGCATTACGAAGAGCTTGGGAATCATTTCCGTTATCCCTTGCATATCATAGTTCATCACGAAGTTCTACTAACTTGGTGATGATGACTAGAGAATTCTGTCAATCACTATCTTATCTGGAAGATTAACTCCCACTTGATTCAAGCGATTGTAGTACTCAGACAATCTGAGCACATGCTCACTAGTTGAGCGATTCTCCTCCATCTTTTAGCTATAGAACTTGTTGGAGACTTCATATCTCTCAACTCGGGTATTTGCTTGAAATATTAACTTCAACTCCTGGAACATCTCATATGCTCCATGACGTTCAAAACGTCTTTGAAGTCCCGATTCTAAGCCATTAAGCATGGTGCACTAAACTATCAAGTAGTCATCATATTGAGCTAGCCAAACATTCATAACATCTGCATCTGCTCCTGCAATAGGTCCGTCACCTAGCGGTGCATCAAGGACATAATTCTTCTGTGCAGCAATGAGGATAAACCTCAGATCACGGATCCAATCCGCATCTTTGCTACTAACATCTTTCAACACAATTTTCTCTAGGAACACATCAAAATAAACACAGGGAAGCAACAACGCGAGCTATTGATCTACAACATGATTTGCAAAATACTACCAGGACTAAGTTCATGATAAATTTAAGTTCAATTTAATCATATTACTTAAGAACTCCCACTTAGATAGACATCCCTCTAATCCTCTAAGTGATCACGTGATCCAAATCAACTAAACCATGTCCGATCATCACGTGAGATGGAGTAGTTTCATTGGTGAACATCACTATGTTGATCATATCTACTATATGATTCACGCTCGACCTTTCGGTCTCCGTGTTCCGAGGCCATATCTGTCTATGCTTGGCTCGTCAAGTATAACCTGAGTATTCCGCGTGTGCAACTGTTTTGCACCCGTTGTATTTGAACATAGAGCCTATCACACCCGATCATCACGTGGTGTCTCAGCACGAAGAACTTTCGCAACGGTGCATACTCAGGGAGAACACTTCTTGATAATTAGTGAGAGATCATCTTAAAATGCTACCGTCAAACTAAGCAAAATAAGATGTATAAAAGATAAACATCATATGCAATCAAAATATGTGACATGATATGGCCATCATCATCTTGCGCCTTTGATCTCCATCTCCAAAGTACTGTCATGATCTCTATCGTCACCGGCATGACACCATGATCTCCATCATCTTGATCTATATCAATGTGTCGTCACATGGTCGTCTCGCCAACTATTGCTCTTGCAACTATTGCTATCGCATAGCGATAAAGTAAAGCAATTATTTGGCGCTTGCATCTTATGCAATAAAGAGACAACCATAAGGCTTTTGCCAGTTGCCGATAACTTTAACAGAACATGATCATCTCATACAACAACTTATATCTCATCACGTTTTGACCATATCACATCACAACATGCCCTGCAAAAACAAGTTAGACGTCCTCTACTTTGTTGTTGCAAGTTTTACGTGGCTGCTACGGGCTTAAGCAAGAACCAATCTTACATACACATCAAAACCACAACGATAGATTGTCAAGTTGGTGCTGTTTTAACCTTCGCAAGGACCGGGCGTAGCCACACTCGGTTCAACTAAAGTTGGAGAAACTGTCACCCGCTAGCCACCTTTGTGCAAAGCACGTCAGGAGAACCGGTCTCGCGTAAGCGTACGCGTAATGTCGGTCCGGGCCGCTTCATCCAACAATACCGCCGAACCAAAGTATGACATGCTGGTAAGCAGTATGACTTATATTGCCCACAACTCACTTGTGTTCTACTCGTGCATATAACATCAACACATAAAACCTAGGCTCGGATGCCACTGATGGGGAACGTAGTAATTTCAAAATTTTCCTACGCACACGCAAGATCATGGTGATGCATAGCAATGAGAGGAGAGTGTGATCTACGTACCCTTTGTAGATCGACAACGGAAGCGTTTGGTTGATGTAGTCGTACGTCTTCACGGCCTGACCGATCAAGCACCGAAACTACGGCACCTTCGAGTTTTAGCACACGTTCAGCTCGGTGATGATCCCCGGACTCCGATCCAGAAAAGTGTCGGGGAAGAGTTCCGTCAGCACGATGGCGTGGTGACGATCTTGATGTACTACTGCTGCAGGGCTTCGCCTAAGCACCGCTACAATATTATCGAGGACTATGGTGGCTGGGGGCGCCGCACACGGCTAAGAATAAGATCACGTGGATCAACTTGTGTTCATGGGGTGCCCCTTGCCTCAGTATATAAAGGATGAAGGAGGAGGAGGCCGGCCAAGGCTAGGTGCGGCCAGGATGTGGAGTCCTACTAGGACTCCAAGTCCTAGTAGGAGTCCACCAAGAGGGGAGGAAGGGAGAAGGAAGTGGAGGAGAAGGAAAGGTGGCCGACCCCCTTTTCCCTAGTCCAATTCGGACTAGAGGGGAGGGGGGCGCAGCAGCCCCTTGGCCCTTTCTCCTCTTCCCACTAAAGCCCATCAAGGCCCATTGCTTCTCCCGTAACTACCCGGTACTCCGAAAAATACCCGAATCACTCGGAACCTTTCCGATGTCCGAATATAGTCGTACAATATATCAATCTTTACGTCTCGACCATTTCGAGACTCCTCATCATGTCCCCGATCTCATCCGGGACTCCGAACTCCTTTGGTACATCAAAAATCATAAACTCATAATATAACTGTCATCGAAACCTTAAGCGTGCGGACCCTACGGGTTCGAGAACAATGTAGACATGACCGAGACACGTCTCCGGTCAATAACCAATAGCGGGACCTGGATGCCTATATTGGCTCCTACATATTCTACGAAGATCTTTATCGGTCAGACCGCATAACAACATACGTTGTTCCCTTTGTCATCGGTATGTTACTTGCCCGAGATTCGATCGTCGGTATCTTAATACCTAGTTCAATCTCGTTACCAGCAAGTCTCTTTACTCGTTTCATAATACATCATCTCACAACTAACTCATTAGTTGCAATGCTTGCAAGGCTTATGTGATGTGCATTACTGAGAGGGCCCAGAGATACCTCTCCGACAATCGGAGTGACAAATCCTAATCTTGAAATACGCCAACCCAACATGTACCTTTGGAGACACCTATAGAGCTCCTTTATAATCACCCAGTTACGTTGTGACGTTTGGTAGCACACAAAGTGTTCCTCCGGCAAACGGGAGTTGCATAATCTCATAGTCATAGGAACATGTATAAGTCATGAAGAAAGCAATAGCAACATACTAAATGATCGGGTGCTAAGCTAATGGAATGGGTCATGTCAATCACATCATTCTCCTAATGATGTGATCCCGTTAATCAAATAACAACTCTTTTGTTTATGGTTAGGAAACATAACCATCTTCGATTAACGAGCTAGTCAAGTAGAGGCATACTAGTGACACTTTGTTTGTCTATGTATTCACACAAGTATTACGTTTCCGGTTAATACAATTCTAGCATGAATAATAAACGTTTATCATGATATAAGGAAATAAATAATAACTTTATTATTGCCTCTAGGGCATATTTCCTTCACTTAGCAGTGTGGTTAGGTACTAATTAAGCCAGCCACGTCAGCGGTTAGCCGCCAGTGACACACAGACGCGGCGGCATCGCTCGTCCCGGCGACTCCGGCGACGAGAGGAGGCGGCGTTGGGCTCTAAGGCTACAGCGCGACGAGGCGCATCGGGTGGTGGCTGCGGGGCTGCCGGAGATGGCCTGAGGCGACGGCGGCGTCAAGTGGAGCGGCGCCGGAGCTCGGGCAAAGGCAGAAATGGCGCTACAGGGCACAACCGGGCGAACCCGTGGCTGCTGCAGGTTCACAGGAGTGCGGCGAGCACGCTGGTCATGCTCGGGCGAGCGGACGAGCTCAGGAGCATGGAGCTCGTCGGCATGGCGGCGGCGAGCTTCGGCGGAGGTGGGGAACGGAGCTAGAGCAAAAACGCGAGCAGGAGAGGAGGGGGAGTCGGTCCGTGAGCTCACTGCGGTTGCAGAACGCGTCTCAGTGGGCTCGGGGGAGACCGGATGGCGACGTGACGACGAAGGCGATCCGGCGGCCGGGCGCGGAGAAGATAGGTCGATGGAGAGGCGGAAGGGCGTCCGGTGACGCGTGGCTTGACGGAGGGGTAGAAGCCGACGTGGCGGAGCTCTCGGACAGGAAGAGAGGGCGAGGGAGAGGCGGTGGCTGCGCAGGTGAAGCACGGTGACGGCGGAGCGCTCTCGGGTGATCTCAAGGAAGGGGGCTAGAGGGCGAGGGAGAGAGCAGAGAGTGAGGGGAAAGTGAGAGGACGGCCTCGCGTGTCTCCAAACGCGGATTAGGACGAAGGAGCGGCCTCCAGCGCGAAGCAGGAGGTGGAGGGCTCCGCGGGTGCGCGCGCGTGTTCGCTCCTGCCTACTGGCAGGAGGAAGATGACGAGCGAGGAGGTAAGTGGGCTGGGCCGGCTAGGTGGGCTGGCCAGCTGCCAGGCCAGGTGGGCTGCAGGTAAGCCAGGTGGGTTTTTCCTCTCTCTGTTTTTTTTTCTAATTCTGTTCTGTTTTCTGTTTTGCAGGTTTGTTTTGAATTTGGTTTTGAAACCAATTCAATATTGTTGCTTCTGGAAATATTTTTAGAAGCTAAAAGAATTAAACCAAAGCTCCATAAAATATTTCAGAATTATTGGACCTATATTTATTTAATAGTATATATAAATCCAATTCAAATAGTTATTGATTTAATTCAAATGCCCAAAATAAATGTTTCTGAGACACCAAAAATATTTGTTTGGATTTTACCTCTTGCCAATTTCCAGAGGATAACAAGAACATTTTCTTGGACTTATTTGAAGCAATTTTATCTTGATCATTTTTAAAAGGATTCTGAGGCTTTGAAAATTCCCCAATTCAAATTTCATTTGAATTTAAAGATGATGCAACAACCAAGCTAGTCGAAGGCCAAGGTAAAGCTAGGGATGTGACATCCTGCCATGGTTAGCAGCAATAGCAACAGACAAGAATATGATCCTACACACTACTAACAAGAGGTGGTAGTGGGTGTCACAAATCCGTCAAGCAAATCTCAAATTCTTACCAGTTCTTACCCAGCAACAGGCGGTGATCGGCAACTGTCATAGTCAAAACTCTCAAAGCTTGGATAGAGCGATTACCAAGGAAAATCAAACTCACGGCATAGATGTATGTGGAGCTGGGAAGACTTATAATATGGTAGCAAAAAGGATCAGCAATAATCAATTCAGAGATGCAAAGTTGAATAAATGCTCAACGACGGTACTGTGCTGGTCCTAGGCTAGACCGTGCTAGAGATGCGAGCCTAGAACACTAACAAAATCACGACGCTGCACGTAAACAAGGGAAAAGCACACTCTGGAACTTTTTTTTCGCTCTGTTTTTTTGCGCTCTTTTTTTTGTTGCGAAAAATCACTATAGTGGCGAGTGTCTCAAAACTCTTCCCTCGTCAAACTGACAGGATGGGCACGAATTTTTTTTGACTTTTTTTTTTCGGAAATTAGGGCAGCGACGACGAAAAAGTGCGACAAAAAATCACTATGATGGCACGTGGCTCAAAAGACTCAGAAAAGCCTAAAAGTAGGATAGGGAAAAAATATTTTTGGTCGCCGAAGTTTTGGCCTAAAAACTGCCCGGGGGTCTCCACACTTTTTTTTCCAAGACCTACTCAGGCAAGGAAACACAAAACGAAAATTAGATGGATCTCGAAAACAAACCTAATATGAAAAGAACTCAGATTGGTGGTGGATAGGCAGATGTATATGTGGACTCAGATTGGTGGTGGACAGGCAGATGTATATGTGGACTCGGATTGGCGGTGGACAGGCGGATGTATATGTGGACTCGGATTGGTGGTGGACATGCAGATGTATATAACAGCGGTAAGGAATATGTTGGTGGTGGTGGTATGTGGTAGGAACGACGACGATGGTGCGGCGGCGGCGTGACAACTTGTCAACAAAACTCGAAACTCTAAAGGAAACTAGACGCTAAGACCAACAACTAGACACGACGATGCAACCGCAAATTCAACAATGCAAAACCCTAAAAAGATTATGCAAAGGCTCAGATTGGTTCGGATATGATGACCTAACCCTAATTTTTTTGGCTTTTTCGTGGACTGTAGGTATGAAGAACACACTCGATCTAAACTATGAATAACTGTAAAATCTCACCGAGCAACCTGGAAATCTGATACCACTTGATAGAGGCGAAGGTGTCCCGATGTTTCGAAGAGATAAATATCGTTTTCTGTGGGAGTCCACTTTGATGATCCGACTACGAACGTGCGAAGACGTCGCGCCTTAGCAATCGCTAAACCAACTTCCGAGGGTTATTGACCACGCCGGAGCACGATCAACCTGACCACGAGGGTCTATTTCCTGCGAGCAAATGAAGAACAAGCAAGAAACTGAGATTGCAATCTAGATATTGCGAATAAAAGAGGAAAGCTTTATTAATGAAGGTGGGGTTCTGTGACGTCTTGGTCTGGTCGTTGGACACAAACGAAGTACGCGAAGTTGCAGCTATGGCGAACTTTTAGTCTAAACAAAACCCAAAGTCTAAACGATGCCCTAAGGACTGTATATATAAAGTAGAGAGGGGGGGGGGGGATTTCGTGGCCCTTGGAGGAGGGGTCCGAAACCAACCCTAATTCTTGTTTCCCCACACATAAGAACTCTAAAAACAACCTATACTTAAGTATTTTGAAAATACATGGGCCTGGCCCAATAATAAGGTAACGCAGCACCTAGAATAACCTCTGGACGAAATTTATGAAGTGGCATCTTGTATATTTCGTCCAAGGCTTCATGCACTCCTTATGGTGGCTTCAAAGTCCTGAAATCATCACTTGTAACTCCGTTCTTGATCCCCTTGCGCATGCCATCATCTCCATGCTTGAACTTGCTCCAAAGTTCATCTTTCTTGTCCAAGTTAGGCCCTTCATTTATAAGCAAAACAAATGTATCCAATTTAGGCAGCATCATATTCTCATGAGCATTAGAATCGTTACCAAGAAATGAAAGTACCTGATAATTCAATTGGCGTGCGCAAGCTCTAGTAATTGGTCCAGTATGTGTAGCAGTAGGGGACGTGGGTGTAAGAATGGTATTGATGTCCTCATCACACTCTGAGCTCCTACCGCCAACCAAAGTCGCGGCTCTTGATAGTGTTAGAGCAACTCCAACGGGCCGACCCAAACGGATGGTGATTTCGTCCGCTTTTTGTCTGTTTGGGTCGGCCAGACGGACACGGATGTCCGCTTCCACATTTGGGTCGGTGCGTGCGCCCAACGCTGGCCTGAATCCATTTTTGACGGCGCAAAAAATGAACGCATGCATATTAAAAAATAAAAACAACATTAATTAAACATTAAAGCCAGCCACGAAGGCCGACGAGAGTCCACATTTTCATTTAGAAAAAAATAAAAATAGCCTAAACTGCGAGGCGGCGCGCTGCCCTAGGCGTCCTCGTCGTCGTCCTCGGGGTCCGTGAGGTCGATGAGCGTTGGTGCCGGCCCGGCCCAGGCAACGCCGTGTTCCAGAGCGCCGTCATGTCGGGCAGTGCCGGCGCAGGCAGTGCCGGCGCGGGGGGTTGTGCGGCCGCCTGTGCAGCCACGGCCTGGCGCGCCTCCTCCTCGGCCTCGCGTTGCTCCTCCTCGAGGTCGCGCTCGAGCATCTCGAGGTACTCGCCGTCGCGGCGCTCCTCGGCCACCCTGATGCTGCGCCAGTGCTTGAGGTACGCCTGCTCCTGCGCCACCGTCGCTCCCATCCAGACCGGCGGCGCGCGTACCCACTCGCGCACTACTCCCGTCCTGGAGTAGCGCTCGATGGGGGATGGATCGGGCTACACCTGCGGCTTGATGGGGGACGGCGGGGCCACCGGCGGTACCACGCTGTCGCCCGCCGCGGAGAGGGCAAGGGCCTGCGCCATTGCCGCCTTGTACCGAGCCTCCTCTTCCGCCTCCTCCGCCTTCGCCCTGCGCCGCTCGTCCTCCTCGCTCTCCCGGAAGACGGCTGCAAGTCCCGCCTGGTAGGCGTCCTCCGCCACCTGGTCCTCCTCGCGGACGACGAGCGCCGGTGACGGCGACCTCCGGTCGACCTCGCGCACGCCCCGTCGCCTCGCCTCCTCGTCGCTGACGCGTGGGCCTGTCGTCATAAATTAAGCTGACCGCGTGGGCAGCGGTTAGTTGGATGGCCGCCATGTGGGGACACGGCGGACACCGGGAAGGCGCGCGAAGCGTCCGTTTAGCGTCCGCGCCGACCCATTTGGGGCGCAAATTTTGGCCGCAAATGCGTCGGTGCGGACGCGACGCGGACGTGATTTGGGTTTGGGTCGGCGCGTTGGGCCGCCACTTTTGACCACGCCGACCCAAACAGACACAAGCGGATGAAATGGGTCGGCCCTTTGGAGTTGCTCTTAGGATTTAATTAATAGATTAGATTAATTAATTAAATAATCCTTCCTTTGTCTATGTTGGTTACAATATGGCAACCGACTATCTCGCACCTCTTTGTGCGAACGCATCCCTCCCTTGTATATATACTAAGATCATCAATGGAACAAAGATAATTCGATTCATTCTATTCATTTGTCTCTCGCTCTAGAAATCGACTTGCAACATGTTATCAGCACGCTCTAACCGAGAGCAAACATGGTCATGACGAGAAAAGTGTCGCCGGACTCGCTACAGGCGCGCCGCGGCCCTCGGCCTGCAGCATCGCGGCGGCTCCCCACAAAGGGATGGCGGCGTAAATGGTCCTCATGACCTGCAAGGCAGGCGGCGTGACGGATGCGACCACGGCCCAGTTTCTTCGAGCGTGGCGAGCCACATCAGCCCTCCTTCCCTTCTTCTCCTTGAACAGAGCAGGCACACGGCTCCCTTCCCACGATGCCATCCTCTGCAATGGCCGTCTTTGTGCCTCAATTCGTCGTGGCCCTCAGTTCCAGTGTGCCTGCCACAGTAGCAGTAGTGCGGCGGCACCCGACCGACGCCCTCCAGCGGCGCGTCGCCCGGCGTTCCATCACTGCTTTCCCCGGGCCCGAAGAGGCGACGGTGGTCAAAGAAAGCGGTGGCCATCAGCTAGCGGCGGTGCTCAGCCCATCTCCACACGCCACGGCCGCTCATAGCGCAGTGGCTGACGCGGTGCGGCCCAGCCTCGATCTCCTTCTACATGGCACAAAGGCCTCTCCCACAGCGGATACGACGGCGTGACTGCTACAACGAAGCTAGATGAATCGATTGATTCGTACGTTGTGAGGATACTGGTCTGGCTCTCTTGATTTCCACTCACAAGTTCATACAAGCCGATCTATGGTTCGATTACATGATCAATTTGGTTACACGAATGGGGAATTGAGGAGAAGTAGGCAAGGAAGCGGCCGTTGCCTTGCCGTCTGATCCACTAGATACCCTTCTCTTGGGGAAGGGTAAGTAGTTAAGTAGTTGCAGGTGTTGGGCCGGCTCAGGTCCACTCCGGGCCAGTGACGCGTGGGTTGGGCCTGTGTCGTCTTGCGGCCCTTGGACTGGACGTAGAAGCTGGCCGGTCGCTACCAGTTGGGGCCGCTATGTCAGGTGTGCTGACACCCCCCCTCCTTGGGAAGAGGCTTGCCCCCAAGGCTCCGATGACGGGAACCGTGCTTGCATCTCCAGTCGATCTTCCCAGGAATCGGTGATGACCGCTGGATTGGACCAACGCATCAGCACCTGTTCAACCATGGCGCCACGCCGCTTGCGCCAGCGCTACTCCAGAATCGAGACCGGAACAACAGGAATATCAGAGTGGACGGGCAGTTCTTTAGAGACTTGCATACCTGGGAGCATAGCGCGGCGCAATTGTGATACATGAAAGACTGGGTGTACTTGTGACTGCTCAGGAAGCTCAAGTTTGTAAGCCACATCATTGATATGACTGATGACGGGTAGGGTCCAAAATACCGAAAGGCAAGCTTGTCATTGGCCCAATTGGCAACCGATGTCTGGATGTATGGCTGAAGTTTCAGAAAGACTTGGTCACCGACAACAAATGTCCTGAAAGACCTCTTCTTGTCTGGCTGACTTTTCATACATTGCCGTGCACGATTTAGATGCTGATGGATCAGATCCTGCATAATTTGGCGCTCATCCAGCCATGACTTCAGAGAAGGCACAGTGCAAGTGTTGGTTGCCGTAAGCCCCCATTGGTGCGGTTCATGGCCATACATGGCATGGAACGGTGTCATCCCGATTGCAGAATGGTGTGAGGAATTGTACCAGAACTGCGCAAGTGGTAGCCAGTGACTCCACCGTCGAGGGCAAGCTTGCGTGAAGCAGCGGAGAAATGTTTCGAGGCACTGATTTACCCGTTCCGTCTGGCCGTCCGTTTGGGGATGGTTGGCTGAGCTCATGCGCAATCCTGTGCCCACATACTTGTAGAGTTCCTGCCAGAAGTGGCTGGTAAAGACCGGATCCCCGTCGGAGATGATTGCTTTAGGGAATCCATGGAGACGATAGACTTGGTTCATATAGATCAAGGCGACTTTGGCTGCTGTGTAAGGGTGAGCCAGGGCCAAGAAATGAGCAAATTTAGTAAACTTGTCCACGATGACTAAGATGCAATTGGAAGTTCCTGACTGTGGTAACCCATCGATAAAGTCCATGCTGATCATCTCCCATGCTTGAGTGGGAACTGGTAGTGGCTCGAGGAGTCCTGGGTAAGCTGCACGATCTGGCTTAGCTTGCTGGCAGGTCTGACAACACTTCACGTACTGCAGAATGTGGTGCTTCATCTTTGGCCATGCAAAGAGACGTCGGACACGGCGCCACGTGACTGGGAATCCAGAGTAGCCGCCCATGGGGGTATCATGGAATGCACTAATAACTTGTTGCATAGACGTACTGCCTCCCAGCCATATGCGCCCGCGGAACCGGAGAATGCCTTGCTCCAAAGTGAATCTGCCTTTGTTGTCAGGTTTGAGTGCCAATTGTTCTAGCAGTTTCTGGGCATGAGGGTTGGTATTGTAACTGGCGATGAGATCCTCCATCCAGCTGGGACGACACACCGAGACCGGTTGCAGTTGCTCTGTATGAGTAGCACGCAAAAGGGCATCTGCAGCATTGTTCTCAGATCCTTTCTTGTACCTGATGGTGTAGTGCATCCCCAATAGTTTAGTGAAGGCGCGTTGTTGCCACGGGGTGGTCAGCCTCTGTTCCTCCAAGTGCACTAAGCTCTTCTGGTCCGTCTGGATGACGAATTCACTATGCTGCAAGTACGGTCGCCATTGATCCACAGCAATTATGACAGCCAAGTACTCTTTCTCATATGTTGACAAGCCAAGGAACTTGGGGCATAATGCCTTGCTCATAAAAGTTACTCCCTCCTTCCATCTATATAGGGCCTAATACGTTTTTCGAGGCTAATTTTGACCAAATATTAGAGCAATAATATATGACATGCAACTTAGACAAAGCACACCATTAAATTCGTATGTGAAAGGAGCTTTCAATGATATAATTTTCACATTGTGCATGCCATGTACTATTAATCTTGTCAATAGTCAAAGGCGGTCTTAAAAAATGCATTAGGCCCTATATAGATGGAAGGAGGGAGTATAGGATGTCCCTGCTGTTGCAAAACAGCTCCCACACCGGTATCGCAGGCGTCCGTTTCCACGATGAAGATTTTGGAAAATCGGGTAGCGCCAAGACGGGTGCTGATGTTAACTTCTCTTTCAGCAGCTGAAATGCTTGGGCTGTTGTCTCTGTCCATGCGAACGGTGCTCCCTTCTTTAACAGGTTGAATAAGGGGCGAGCAATGATGCCGAAGTGGCGCACAAATCTATGATAGTAGCCCGCCAGATCAAGGAATTGTCGCACCTCCTTGACGTTAGTGGGAACAGGCCAGGCTGCCACAACCTTTATTTTGCTCGGTTCGGTGGCCACCCCCTCAGCGCTAACTACATGGCCCAGATAAGAGAGCTGTCGCTAGCCAAAAGAGCATTGGGACCACTTGACTTTCCATTGATCGCGTTGCAGCAACTGGAACACCTGTGCGAGGTGTTTGGCATGGTCTTCAAGTGTACGGCTAAAGACCAAGATGTCGTCAAAGAGGAGGAGAACACACTTGCGTAGTAGGGGGTGCAAGGTTTCATTGACTGCATCAATGAAGGTAGATGGCCCTCCGGCCAGGCCAAATGATAGCACAAGGAACTCAAAGTGCCCTGAGTGCGTATGGAATGCCGTCTTGTACTCCTCTCCTTCATCGATCCTTATCTGGTGATAACTAGCGCGAAGATCGAGCTTGGAGAACCGCACAACACCGTGCAACTCGTCTAGAAGTTCCTCAATGATAGGCACAGGATACTTGGCAACCACTGTCATGGCATTAAGGTGACGGTAGTCGACGCAAAGGCGCCAAGTGCCATCCTTCTTTTTAACCAGGATAACGGGAGAAGCAAATGGGCTTGTGCTGCGCCTGATGATTCCCAATCTGAGCAGTTCTGCAACTTGCTGTTCAATTTTAGTTTTGTGCTTTGGTTTGTGTCGATATGGTCGTAAGTTCACGGGTTGCGACCCTGGCATCAGAGGTCACAAGCGCGGCGCGGAGGCAGTCCCACGGGTTCCCCGAAGATATCAGCAAATTGGTCCACCACACCCTGAATTGGTTCAGGTATGGCTGCTTGCTCTGTCTCTACAGTCACTTGATATAGTTGCACCATGTGTGACACTGGGCCTTGGCGACATAAGCTCTGCAATTGGAGGCTGTTGATGATTGTGCAGTCCGGCGAAGCAGGATGGCCATGCAAGTGCATGACGCCTTGAGGGGACGATATGTGTAACACCCTGGATGTAACTTTCCCTATTTGTACTCCAACTCTTGCCGTTTCCGGCGTTAAGTTAATTTATTTTCTCGGGTTCGGGTCTTTGTCTCCGTGTGTTGTTTTTGTTTTCATGCATCTCATATCATGTCGTCATGTGTTTTGCATTTGCATACGTGTTCCTCTCATGCATTCGAGCTTTTTCCCCGTTGTCCGTTTTGCATTCCGGCGCTTCGTTCTCCTCCGGTGGTCATTTCTAACTTTCTTTCGTGTGTGGGGATTAAACATTTCCGGATTGAACATAGACTTGCCAAGCGGCCTTGGTTTACTACCGGTAGACCGCCTGTCAAGTTTCGTATCATTTGGACTTCGTTTCATACTCCAACGGTTAACCGAGGGACCGAAAAGGCCTCGTGTGTGTTGTAGCCCAACACCCCTCCAATTTGGCCCAAAACCCACCAAACTCTGCTCCATGTCCTAGAGCATTCGATCATGATCGCGTGGCCGAAAACCGCACCTCATTTGGACTCTCCTAGCTCCACTTATGCCTATAAATAGCCCTCCCCCCCGTTTTCGGATCTCTCTCCCTCTCCGAAACTCTAAAAATCCCCTCGCGCCGGCCGGACATTGTCCGACCCGGCCGGACGCGTCCGCCGTCGCCCCCACGTCCAATCGCCGCCTGCCACGTGGGCGTGCGCCCACATCCCCGCCGCCAGGCCCGGGAGGCCCGTGGCCGGCCCCCGAGGCCCACGCCGCCGCCCGGCTCCCTCTTCCCCGCGCCCGACCTCCT
>NC_041386.1:339581203-339590736 GCF_002162155.2 Triticum dicoccoides
GCCCTCTCGCCGGACTTCGCCGGCCGGGTCGCCGACGCCGTCCCGCACCGCCACCGCCGTCGGCCATCGCCGGCCTCCTCAGCCCCGGGCCGGATCCGATCCGGGAGTGGGATCAGATCCACCCACTCCCCGATCCAAACGCAGCCCCGCCGCCCGGATCCCGCCGTCCCGGGATACCCTCGTCCCGTTGACTTTTTGCACAGGGTATAAATTTCGTCCAAGTCCTGAAATCGGCAGAACCATATGCCCATGTTCGCGGCCCCGTAACTTTGCATCCGGAGCTCCGATTCATGCATATAGCATACCAAAATGTTCGTCTCGATGAGTACATCATTTCATTCCATTGCATCATTTGCATTTGGGTTCATCTTGATGCCCGAAATGCTGTTAGAAGGAGGCTTCGTGAGTTATTTGTCAGATCTGCTAGTTCATCTTAGACTTTTGTCATTTTTGCCATGATTGTTGTGTGCATGATATGCCTATGAGTCCTTCATATGTTTTGTTAAGGATTTTGTCTTCTTTCCAGAGGTGCAACCCATGCATTTTTAGGATGTGTGTGGTGACTTGTGCAAGCTTGCAAAGTGAGGCACCCGGTAAATCTGTTTTCAGGGACTTAGTAGTTTTCACTAAGTCTGGGATTATTTAGTTCATGATGCCATATGTTCAGCTTGTTTCCTAGTGATCCGTGCCTCTTTTGAGGATGATAAGTAAAGGAGTTTTGTTAATAATGTTATGATCTATCCATCCATGTCTTTTCTTGCAATTATGGAGCACCCTAGCTTGAGTCAATCGAGCTCTACTTTTGCTTCATTGTGAATCTGGGCAGATCGTCAACTAGTTTGCGATTTTGCCGATGTTATTGTAGTTGATCCGTGCATGCTATGCCATTGTTCTTGCCATGTCTAGCTAGCATTTTGTGCCTTATTAATGGATGTATGATTGCCTTGCCATGACTTACACCATGGTGAGTGCATCGAGCTCGTTTACATGCCTTCGTGAGTTATGTTTCAGCATGTCTCAGTTTTCACTAAGTCTGAAAACTGATTGTGTTTTAGCTATGTTCGTGTGCCCATTAGTATATTTTGTGAACCCTTTTGGCCCAAGGTCACTTTGGGTCTTTTGTTAAGCTTGTTGAGTATCTCCATGCCATGTTCTTACTTGTCTTAATCAGGTCATGTATCATGTTGTTTTGCTGCTCCGAAGAGGGCTTCGTGATCTGAAATTTCAGACAAGTGTTAATTTCACTAAGTCTGGAATCTGTTTTGCATTTGCGTTTTTGACATGCTTGTTTGAACCTCTTAATGGATGAATTGGCCGTGGCTCAGTGCTAGTATTTTGTTAAGCATCTTGTGTGCATCCCTGCCATATATTTTGTTGTCATGTCTGGTGGCTGTAGCATGTTCATTTCATTGCATTTAGATGCCTACTTGCTGTAAATCGCAGACCGGTGTCATTCTTAAAACGCTTGCCATTTCCAAACCGTAACTCCGATTTCGGCGTTCTTTATATCGTTTTCAAGAGATTTCATCTCATCTTTCCAGTGGCACCCTTGGAATTCCAAGTTGAGGCCAGATTCATGCATTTCCTGTCATATCTTGCATTTTGCATCCCGCATCGCATCCCGCATAGTATATCATCCTCGCAATGTGTTGTTGGAGTTTGCACGTGGTTGATTGTATCCTTGTTGCTTGTTTGTATTGTTTGGGTAGAGCTGGGAGATGAGTTCGCTAACGAGGAGCCCGTTGAGTTTGCTTTTGAGGATCCAGTCAACTCTGACTACTGTGCAGGCAAGATGATCATACCCTTGAAATCACTACTATCTTTGCTATGCTAGTTTGCTCGCTCTTGCTATGCCAATGCTACGATGCCTACCTTTTGCTTGTCAGTCTCCTAAATTGCCATGTCGAACCTCTAACCCACCATTGTCCTAGCAAACCGTTGATTGGCTATGTTACTGCTTTGCTCAGCCCCTCTTATAGCGTTGCTAGTTGCAGGTGAAGATCGGAGGCCGTTCCTTGTTGGAACATCTTTTATTTACTTGTTGGGATATCATTATATTGCCATGTTATCTTAATGCATCTATATACTTGGTGAAGGGTGGAAGGCTCGGCCTCTCGCCTAGTGTTTTGTTCCACTCTTGCCGCCCTAGTTTCCGTCATATCGGTGTTATGTTCCTGGATTTTGCGTTCCTTACACGGTTGGGTTATAATGGGAACCCCTTGATAGTTCGCCTTGATTAAAGCTTTTCCAGCAATGCCCAACCTTGGTCTTACCATTTGCCACCTAGCCTCTTTTTCCCTCGGGTTTCCGGAGCCCGTGGGTCATCTTGTTTAAACCCCCCCGGGCCAGTGCTCCTCTGAGTGTTGGTCCAAACTAGAGTCCTGTGCAGCGCCCCCTCGGGGAGACTCGAGGTTTGGTTTTAGTTGTATGGAGCGCTCATCTAAGTGTGCCCTGAGGAAGAGATATGTGCAGCTCCTACCGGGATTTGTCGGCACATTCGGGCGGTGTTGCTGGTCTTGTTTTAACCTGTCGAAGTGTCTTGAGTTACCGAGATACCGAGTCTGATTGAAACGTCTTGGGAGGAGGTCTATTCCTTCGTTGACCGTGAGAGCTTGTCATGGGCTAAGTTGGGACTCCCCTGCAGGGTTTGAACTTTCGAAAGCCGTGCCCGTGGTTATGGGCAGATGGGAATTTGTTAATGTCCGGTTGTAGATAACTTGAACCTTAATTAATTAAAATGAATTAACTGAGTGTGTTACCGTGATGGCCTCTTCTCGGCGGAGTCCGGGAAGTGGACACGGTGTTGGAGTAATGTTTGCGCAGGTTGCTCTCTAGTTTCTTGCTCGCGCTTTGCCTCCTCTTCTCGCTCTCTTTTGCGTATAAGTTAGCCACCATATATGCTAGTCGCTTGCTGCAGCTCCACATATATTTGCCTTACCCTTCCTATAAGCTTAAATAGTCTTGATCGTGAGGGTGCGAGATTGCTGAGTCCCTGTGGCTCACAGATACTATAACTCCAGATGCAGGTCCAGGTGATTCCGCTCCAGATGACGAGTACGAGCTCAAGTGGGAGTTCGACGAAGACTCTCAGCGTTACTACGTGTCTTTTCCTGATGATCAGTAGTGGTGCCTAGTTGGGGTTTGATTGGGACCGTGTCGCATGTTGGGTTATTTTCTATTTTGGCGCCGTAGTCGGGCCATGAGTGTTTGGGTGATGTGTGTTATTTATGTACTCTGATGTGATGTGGTGAGTGTAAGCCAACTATGTTTTCCCCTTATTATTAATATTACATGGGATGTTGTGAAGATTGCCTAACTTGCGACATATGCCTTCAATGCGATTATGTCTCTAAGTCGTGCCTCGACACGTGGGAGCTATAGTCACATCGAGGGTGTTACAAGTTGGTATCAGAGCCTTCCCCGACCTTAGGAGCCCCATTGCTTGATCGTTCTTAGCGGCCGAGTTGTGTCTAGAAAAATGTTTTGAGTCATTTAGGAATTATATATCGGAGAGATTAGGAATTCTTTTTACTTCCCAGTATCCTCATCGCTCTGGTAAGGCTTCCTGACGTAGAGTTTTGACTCTTCTCTTCTCAAATTTCACAAATTTTTTTTAGGATCACGCGAGTATCTTGGAATCGTTCCGATGGCTTATGACGAGAACATTGTCTTGGTGCCTCCTGTCAGGGGTTTAGTGGAAGTGTCCCGGGGAGTTGAGCTCTGAGGTGTTGTCATCATAATTTTATCGTTGCAATTCTGGAATACTTGAGATATGTTCGCTGACATCGAAAATCTCTTTTATGCAATTCGTTGGTGAGATAACCTCGACGCCACCCAGTACTGGGGCGGGAGTTCGGGAGTATCGCCATAACTTGTATAACGGATGCTTTTCGAAGGTTGAGGTAGATGGTTTCCGAAGGTTTCTTGGTTATGTGTTGAAGGATGGATACAGCTGGATGTAGGATTTGCTAGTTTGGGTGAGATATTATGCTTCCCCTGTATCCCCAACACCTGATTGCATAACCGGAAAGGTTCGGGAGTTTCATAGGTGGGAATTCTAGTAGCTCTAGTTCTTCTTCCACGGATATGGTTTGAGATTGGGATTTCTTACCGATTATTCGTTCTTGATCCGTACCTTGTTGATTTATTTCTCTGCCTTAATTCTACGTGGCTTCTCAATTTATGGATATGTGACCATTTCAAGAGGAATGCATTCGTTCATTTTGTTCGGATGTGAAGACTATATGTTGCAATTTTCATTCCGTTGGATTCAACTTCAATATTTATCTGTCAATGTGCTAATGGTGGTCAACCTCTTCAGGATGGCTCCTCCAATGCGCACGACTCCGAATCCTGATCCGCCACCACCTCCACCTCCTCCAGAGGCATGGCAAGCTGTGATGGCCGCAACCAATGCAAACACACAGCTGATCATGCAAATTCTCCAAGAGCGCAATCAAGGCAGTCAAGGGAATCAAGGCAGCAATCAGAGTCACTTTGCTACACTTAACCAGTTCCTTGCTAACGGGCTAAAGACTTTCAGCAATTGTGTTGAGGCAACCGATGCTGACGATTGGCTTGTGGATTTGTGTAAGCATTTCGAGTGCAGTAACGTCAGGCCTGAGGACTTTGTTAAGTTCGCTTCCTTCCAACTCAAAGATCAAGCTGCAGAATGGTTCCAGCAGTACAAGGATTCCAGAGGTGGACGTGTTATCACTTGGGATGATTTCCGTCGAGATTTCCGAGCTCATCATATTCCGCAGAGCGTGGTCGAAAGCAAGCGTGAGGAATTTCGCAATCTGAAGCAAGGCTCTTTGTCTGTCTACGACTACAACAAGTTGTTCCAGAAGCTCGCCCGCTTTGCCAAGCAGGACGTCCCTGATGAGAAGAGCATGATATACCAGTTCAGGGGTGGTCTCAGAGAAGATATTCAGCTCGCTCTTGTTCTCTTTGAGCCCTTGAGGTACGATGAGTTCTACAACATGGCACTGAAGCAAGAGGCTGCTCAGTTGAGGTGTGATGCTTCCGGGAAGCGAGTCAGAGATGTTACTCCTTCTTCCTCTACTCAAGTGGCCAAGCAGCAGAAGTTTTGGCTTCCTCCTCTTCCGTTCCGTCAGTCGTATCAGCAGAAGAGCAAAGGTGGCAGTGGTTCTTCCCACCCACCCAACCCTGGCTTTCAGAACAAGACTTCATCTCAAGCTCCAAGATCGAGTGCTCCGTATCACCGTCCGCTCTCGGAGGTCACGTGCAACAAGTGCCAACAGAAGGGTCACTATGCCAACAAGTGTCTCAACCAGAGGCGTCTTCCTCCTCCTCCTCCTCCTCCTGTCAGATCGACAAGTACAGCTGTGGTCAAGCATAATCCCAAGTTCACCAAGGTCAATATGGTGAATGCAGCTCAGGCAGAGGACTCGTCAGATGTGATCATGGGTAACCTTCCTATTAATGATATTCCTGCAAAAGTTCTTTTTGACACGGGTGCATCGCATTGCTTCATTTCCAAACCTTTTGCATCAAAGTATGAGTGTGATTATCAGTATCTGCAAAGTTCCCTGCAAATTGTGTCACCAGGCAAGCAGATGACAGCTAACACCTGCGTCCCTGGGGTTACTATCACTTTGGGTGACTACAAGTTCCTTTCTTCCCCAATTGTTCTTGGTAACTCGGATATTGATCTTATTCTCGGGATGGATTGGCTTTCTAAGCACAAGGCTCAGCTTGATTGTGCAGCCAGGCAGATTCAATTGACTCATTCGTCTGAGGATGTAATTGTCTTTGCCGCTCAGGATAATACTATCCGTCTGTTTTCTCTCAATGAGAATGGTGAATTGGATGCCATCTCTCAAATTCCAGTAGTTTGCGATTATCAAGACGTCTTTCCAGAAGAGCTCCTAGGAATGCCTCCGCACCGGCCAGTTGAATTTGTTATTGATCTTGAGCCCGGTACGGAACCTGTGTGTAAACGTCCTTACAAGCTCGGACCTGAAGAGTTGAAGGAGCTGAAGAAGCAACTCGATGAGCAAGAGAGAATGGGTCTCATCCGGCCTAGTTCTTCTCCGTGGGGTTGTGGTGTTCTTTTTGTGAAGAAGAAGGATAGAACGGACCGACTTTGTGTTGATTACCGTCCAGTGAACAAGAAGACCATCAAGAACAAATACCCACTTCCCAACATCAATGAGCTGTTCGAACAACTCAAAGGTGCCCAAGTATTCTCCAAGCTTGATCTCCGTATGGGCTATCACCAGATTCGCATTCGTGAAGAAGATATTCCCAAGACAGCATTCAGAACAAGCTTTGGTTCATATGAATACACTGTCATGTCTTTTGGCCTCGCCAACGCTCCTCCGATGTTCTCTCGCATGATGAACTTCATCTTCAACGCCTACACCAATGACTTCGTTTTGGTCTATCTCGACGACATTCTGGTTTTCTCGAAGAACAAGGAAGATCATGCCAAACACTTGCGTTTGGTTCTTGATAAGCTCAGGGAACATCAGTTCTACGCCAAGTTCTCCAAGTGTGAATTTTGGCTCGATGAGGTTCTTTATCTTGGTCATATCATCTCTGCCAAGGGCATTGCCATGAATCCTGAGAAGGTGTCTGCAATTGTGAATTGGGAACCTCCTCAGAACGTGAAGCAACTCCGCAGTTTTCTCGGTATCGCAAGCTATTGCCGAAGATTCGTTGAAAACTTTTCTAAGATCGCGAAGTCTCTCTCAAATCTTCTTCAGAAGCACGTCAAGTACGTTTGGTCTCCGGAGTGTGATATTGCTTTCAACACTTTGAAAGAGAAATTGATCACTGCTCCAGTTTTGACTCCACCAGATGAATCCAAGTCGTACGAGGTCTTTTGTGATGCCTCTCTCCAAGGTCTTGGCGCAGTTCTGATGCAAGAGAAGAAAGTTGTTGCTTATACATCTCGCCAGCTGAAGCCTAATGAGAAGAACTACCCCACTCATGATCTCGAGCTGGCGGCAGTTGTGCATGCTCTTTTGACTTGGAGACATCTTCTATTGGGAAGAAAAGTGGACATTTTCACTGATCACAAGAGTCTCAAGTACATCTTCACTCAGCCTAATCTCAACCTCAGGCAAACTCGATGGGTCGAAATGATTCAAGAGTATAATCCAAGTATTGAGTACACTCCAGGCAAGGCTAATGTGATTGCTGACGCTTTGAGCAGGAAAGCGTATTGCAACAATCTGATTCTTAAGCCTTATCAACCGAGCTTTGTGAAGCTTTCCGCAAACTTAATCTGCAAGTTGTTCCTCAAGGTTTCCTCGCCAACCTTCAAGTCTCTCCTACCTTAGAAGACCATATTCGCCAAGCCCAGCTTCTTGATGCTATGGTGAAAAAGGTGAAGATTGGGATTGCCAAGAGTCAGTCCAAGTACAAGTGCTATCGCCTTGATGACAAGGACACTCTCTTCTTCGAGGACCGTATCGTTGTGCCCAAAGGTGACCTCCGTAAAGTGATCATGAACGAGGCTCACAATTCTCTCCTCTCCATCCACCCTGGGAGCACGAAGATGTATTAGGACCTTAGGCAAGCTTATTGGTGGACTCGAATGAAGCGCGAGATCGCTCAATTCGTGAATGAATGTGATGTCTGCAGAAGAGTGAAGGCAGAACATCAAAGGCCAGCAGGTCTCCTCCAACCTCTTGCCATTCCGGAATGGAAGTTTGACCACATTGAAATGGACTTCGTGACTAGGTTTCCAAAGTCCAAGCGTGGCAATGATGCTATATTCGTTGTCATCGATAAACTCACCAAAGTGGCTCATTTTCTGCCTATCAAAGAGTCGGTCACTGCAGCTCAATTGGCGGAACTCTATACCTCTCGAATTGTCTCTCTGCACGGTATTCCTCAAGTGATCTCTTCAGACTGTGGCAGCATCTTTACCTCCAAATTTTGGGATTCTTTTCAGAAGGCCATGGGCACTAACATCCGCTTCAGCACTGCTTTCCATCCTCAAACAAGCGGTCAAGTTGAGCGTGTCAACCAGATTCTTGAAGATATGCTCAGGGCTTGTGTGATCTCCTTCGGTATGAAGTGGGAGGATTGTCTTCCTTATGCGGAATTCTCCTACAACAATAGTTTTCAAGCAAGTTCGGGCAAGGCCCCTTTTGAAATTCTGTATGGCAGGAAGTGCCGTACCCCTCTCAACTGGTCTGAAACTGGTGAACGTCAGCTGCTGGGTAATGACTTAATCATAGAGGCAGAAGAAATGTGCAAAGTCATTCGTGATAACCTCAAAGCAGCCCAATCCCGCCAGAAGAGCTACTATGATAGTAAGCACCGTGATTTGGCTTTCGAGATCGGAGATCATGTCTACCTCCTCATCTCTCCTATGAAAGGTACTCGTCGCTTTGGTATCAAAGGGAAGCTTGCCCCCAGATACGTGGGACCTTTCAAGATTGTCAGCAAGAGAGGCGACCTCGCCTATCAACTCGAGCTTCCTTCAAACTTTGCAAATGTTCATGATGTGTTCCATGTCTCTCAGCTTCGAAAGTGCTTCAAGACTCCTGACCGCACCGTCAACTTCGAGGACACTGAGATCCAAGAAGATCTCTTTTATCATGAGCACCCAGTTGCTATTCTTGAAGAGATAGAACGCAAGACTCGCAACAAGACAATCAAATTTCTCAAAGTCAAGTGGTCACACCATTCCGACTGTGAAGCTACCTGGGAACGCGAGGATCACCTCCGTTCTGAGTACTCGGAGTTCTTTCAGTCCTAAATCTCGGGACGATATCGTTTCGTAGTGGTGGAGTGTTGTAACACCCCGGATGTAACTTTCCCTATTTGTACTCCAACTCTTGCCGTTTCCGGCGTTCAGTTAATTTATTTCCTCGGGTTCGGGTCTTTGTCTCCGTGTGTTGTTTTCATTTTCATGCATCTCATATCATGTCGTCATGTGTTTTGCATTTGCATACGTGTTCATCTCATGCATTCAAGCTTTTTCCCCGTTGTCCGTTTTGCATTCCGGCGCTTCGTTCTCCTCCGGTGGTCATTTCTAGCTTTCTTTCGTGTGTGGGGACTAAACATTTCCGGATTGGACCGAGACTTGTCAAGCGGCCTTGGTTTACTACCGGTAGACCGCCTGTCAAGTTTCGTATCATTTGGACTTCGTTTGATACTCCAACGGTTAACCGAGGGACCGAAAAGGCCTCGTCTGTGTTGCAGCCCAACACCCCTCCAATTTGGCCCAAAACCCACCAAACTCTGCTCCATGTCCCAGAGCGTTCGATCACGATCGCGTGGCCGAAAACCGCACCTCATTTGGACTCTCCTAGCTCCACTTATGCCTATAAATAGCCCCCCCCCGTTTTCGGATCTGTCTCCCTCTTCGAAACCCTAAAAATCCCCTCGCGCCGGCCAGACATTGTCCGACCCGGCCGGACGCGTCCGCCGCCGCCCCCACGTCCAATCGCCGCCTACCATGTGGGCGTGCGCCCACATCCCCGCCGCCAGGCCCGGGAGGCCCGTGGCCGGCTCCCGAGGCCCACGCCGCCGCCCGAGTCCCTCTTCCC
>NC_041386.1:339591151-339624751 GCF_002162155.2 Triticum dicoccoides
GGGCGCATCGACGACCGCGCCCTCTCGCCGGACTTCGCCGGCCGGGTCGCCGGCACCGTCCCGCACCGCCACCGCCGTCGGCCATCGCCGGCCTCCTCAGCCCCGGGCCGGATCCGATCCGGGAGTGGGATCAGATCCACCCACTCCCCGATCCAAACGCAGCCCCGCCGCCCGGATCCCGCCGTCCCGGGATACCCTCGTCCCGTTGACTTTTTGCACATGGTATAAATTTCGTCCAAGTCCTGAAATCTGCAGATCCATATGCCCATGTTCGCGGCCCCGTAACTTTGCATCCGTAGCTCCGATTCATGCATATAGCATATCAAAATGTTCGTCTAGATGAGTATATCATTTCATTCCATTGCATCATTTGCATTTGAGTTCATCTTGATGCCCGAAATGCTGTTAGAAGGAGGCTTCGTGAGTTATTTGTCAGATCTGCTAGTTCATCTTAGACTTTTGTCATTTTTGCCATGATTGTTGTGTGCATGATATGCCTGTGAGTCCTTCATATGTTTTGTTAAGGATTTTGTCTTCTTTCCAGAGGTGCAACCCATGCATTTTTAGGATGTGTGTGGTGACTTGTGCAAGCTTGCAAAGTGAGGCACCCGGTAAATCTGTTTTCAGGGACTTAGTAGTTTTCACTAAGTCTGGGATTATTTAGTTCATGATGCCATATGTTCAGCTTGTTTCCTAGTGATCCGTGCCTCTTTTGAGGATGATCAGTAAAGGAGTTTTGTTAATAATGTTATGATCTATCCATCCATGTCTTTGCTTGCAATTATGGAGCACCCTAGCTTGAGTCAATCGAGCTCTACTTTTGCTTCGTTGTGAATCTGGGCAGATCGTCAACTAGTTTGCGATTTTGCCGATGTCATTGTAGTTGATCCGTGCATGCTATGCCATTGTTCTTGCCATGTCTAGCTAGAATTTTGTGCCTTCTTAATGGATGTATGCTTACCTTGCCATGACTTACACCGTGGTGAGTGCATCGAGCTCGTTTACATGCCTTCGTGAGTTATGTTTCAGCATGTCTCAGTTTTCACCAAGTCTGAAAACTGATTGTGTTTTAGCTATGTTCGTGTGCCCGTTAGTATATTTTGTGAACCCTTTTGGCCCAAGGTCACTTTGGATATTTTGTTAAGATTGTTGAGTAGCTCCATGCCATGTTCTTACTTGTCTTAATCAGGTCATGTATCATGTTGTTTTGCTGCTCCGAAGAGGGCTTCGTGATCTGAAATTTCAGACAAGTGTTGATTTCACTAAGTCTGGAATCTGTTTTGCATTTGCGTTTTTGACATGCTTGTTTGAACCTCTTAATGGATGAATTGGCCGTGGCTTAGTGCTAGTCTTTTGTTAAGAATCTTGTGTGCATCCCTGCCATCTATTTTGTTGTCATGTCTGGTGGCTGTAGCATGTTCATTTCATTGCATTTAGATGCCTACTTGCTGTAAATCGCAGACCGGTGTCATTCTTAAAACGCTTGCCATTTCCAAACCGTAACTCCGATTCCGGCGTTCTTTATATCGTTTTCAAGCGATTTCATCTCATCTTTCCAGTGGCACCCTTGGAATTCCAAGTTGAGGCCAGGTTCATGAATTTCCTGTCATATCTTGCATTTTGCATCCCGCATCGCATCCCGCATAGTATATCATCCTTGCAATGTGTTGTTGGAGTTTGCACGTGGTTGATTGTATCCTTGTTGATTGTTTGTCTTGTTTGGGTAGAGCAGGGAGACGAGTTCGCTAACGAGGAGCCCGTTGAGTTTGCTTTTGAGGATCCAGTCAACTCTGACTACTGTGCAGGCAAGATGATCATACCCTCGAAATCACTACTATCTTTGCTATGCTAGTTTGCTCGCTCTTGCTATGCCAATGCTACGATGCCTACCTTTTGCTTGTCAGCCTCCTAAATTGCCATGTCGAACCTCTAACCCACCATTGTCCTAGCAAACCGTTGATTGGCTATGTTACTGCTTTGCTCAGCCCCTCTTATAGCGTTGCTAGTTGCAGGTGAAGATCGGAGGCCGTTCCTTGTTGGAACATCTTTTATTTACTTGTTGGGATATCATTATATTGCCATGTTATCTTAATGCATCTATATACTTGGTGAAGGGTGGAAGGCTCGGCCTCTCGCCTAGTGTTTTGTTCCACTCTTGCCGCCCTAGTTTCCGTCATATCGGTGTTATGTTCCCGGATTTTGCGTTCCTTAAGCGGTTGGGTTATAAAGGGAACCCCTTGATAGTTCGCCTTGATTAAAGCTTTTCCAGCAATGCCCAACCTTGGTCTTACCATTTGCCACCTAGCCTCTTTTTCCCTCGGGTTTCCGGAGCCCGTGGGTCATCTTGTTTAACCCCCCCCCCGGGCCAGTGCTCCTCTGAGTGTTGGTCCAAACTAGAGTCCTGTGCAGCGCCCCCTCGGGGAGACTCGAGGTTTGGTTTTAGTTGTATGGAGCGCTCATCTGAGTGTGCCCTGAGAAAGAGATATGTGCAGCTCCTATCGGGATTTGTCGGCACATTCGGGCGGTCTTGCTGGTCTTGTTTTAACCTGTCGAAGTGTCTTGAGTTACCGAGATACCAAGTCTGATCGGAACGTCTTGGGAGGAGGTCTATTCCTTCGTTGACCGTGAGAGCTTGTCATGGGCTAAGTTGGGACTCCCCTGCAGGGTTTGAACTTTCGAAAACCGTGCCCGCGGTTATGGGCAGATGGGAATTTGTTAATGTCCGGTTGTAGATAACTTGAACCTTAATTAATTAAAATGAATCAACTGAGTGTGTTACCATGATGGCCTCTTCTCGGCGGAGTCCGGGAAGTGGACACGGTGTTGGAGTAATGTTTGCGCAGGTTGCTCTCTAGTTTCCCGCTCGCGCTTTGCCTCCTCTTCTCGCTCTCTTTTGCGTATAAGTTAGCCACCATATATGCTAGTCGCTTGCTGCAGCTCCACATATATTTGCCTTACCCTTCCTATAAGCTTAAATAGTCTTGATCGTGAGGGTGCGAGATTGCTGAGTCCCTGTGGCTCACAGATACTATAACTCCAGATGCAGGTCCAGGTGATTCCGCTCCAGATGACGAGTACGAGCTCAAGTGGGAGTTCGACAAAGACTCTCAGCGTTACTACGTGTCTTTTCCTGATGATCAGTAGTGGTGCCTAGTTGGGGTTTGATTGGGACCATGTCGCATGTTGGGTTATTTTCTATTTTGGCGCCGTAGTCGGGCCATGAGTGTTTGGGTGATGTATGTTATTTGTGTACTCTGATGTGACGTGGCGAGTGTAAGCCAACTATGTTTTCCCCTTATTATTCATATTACATGGGATGTTGTGAAGATTGCCTAACTTGCGACATATGCCTTCAATGCGATTATGTCTCTAAGTCGTGCCTCGACACGTGGGAGCTATAGTTGCATTGAGGGTGTTACAGTATGGCGATATGCTTGGCTTTCCAATCCACAGTCATGGGGCTGTGCTCCTCTAGCCAGTGCATGCCAAGGATGGCATCGCATATGCCAAGAGGACGGATCTTCATTTCAGTAGTGAATTCATGCCCCTGAGTAGACCATGTGCAGTGGGGGATGGTTGCGAAGCAATGGAGCTCACACCCGCCTGCGACCTTGATGCATTGTGCTCGCGCCATAGGAGTGACCCCGGAGAGTTTCTAGGCTAACTGCGCATCGACAAAGGAGGTGGAACTCCCGGAGTCTACAAGCATGAGAATTTCATGGCCTTGCAGCCACGCGTGCAGTTGAAATGCTCGCGACGAGGTGTCCCCAGTGAGGGCATGGCGCGAGATGGCCATAGCAGTCTCCACGGGCTCAGGCTGATTGTCATCATGGACAGCCGCGATGCCGAAGAGTTTGAGCATTTCTTCCACAACATGGAGTTGCACGGTGGTGGGGCAAGTGTGATCCTGGCCCCACCTCTCGCCGCACTTGAAGCATAATCCACGTGCACGACGATAGTCGCGCAGTGCCTTGACCTTGGCGTGGTCGGCATGCGCGCCCTCCACGCCGCGCCGATCAGTGGGAGTTGATGCGGATGGGCTTGGAGTTGCTCGAGGTGGTGGTGGTGGCAGAGGCAGCGGTATGCTTGAGCACGGTCCTGTCTCAACTGGCCGCAATGTCGGGGGAGGTGGATGCGGTGGTGGCACCTCCCCTGCCACTTCCTCCTGGAGCAGAGCCAGGGAACACGCCATGTCCAATTCCGACAGTCGCTGTATGAGCACCACTGTTCGTATGTCCGCCCGGAGTCCCTCGACAAAACATGTCAAGTAGTAGTAAGGATGGATAGAATCCGAATATGAAGTAAGATGATTAATAATTTGCTCAAAATGCTCAATGTATTCTGCTACTGAACTAGATTGACGGACAGTGTAAACCTGACAAATAAGTAGTTGATGCTTATCGCGCCCAAAGCACGTGCACAACATCGATGTAAAAGCGTCCCAATCGAAATCAGATAATCTACATTGCACCGACTGCAACCATATAGAGGCAGAGCCGGTGAACTTGAGTGCTGCCATAGGCACCCAGAAGGAGTTGTGGATCGCAAACATGGAGAAGTATTGTTCACACAATGTCTTCCATAGTTTGGGGTTTCCCCCGGAGAATTGTGGGAAACAGATGGAAGGGTGAGCTTGACCCAGACCCGCTAGCAATTGACTAGCATGAGCGAACGGCGACGGCATGGAAGGAAAACTGGGGGTTTGGAGGGGCAACTGACCAGTGCCCGGAGGAGGCACCGGTGGGATCACCGATGACTTCCCCCGGTGTAAGAATGCGTCGCCGTGGTCATGTGACCCGTGTGGAAGCTCCCTCGCGTGGGCGGAGGCGTCAGGGAGACCGCTGACGCCCTCGGGGGTGGATTCCTTGGAAGGAAGCCCAGCCACTGCCGCACCGAGCGCCGCCGCCGCTGCAGGCGTGCGCCCTTGCTGTAGATCAGCTACCGCGGTACCCAATTCAGCCACACAACGCTCCAGATCAGGGCGCCACGAGAGGAGATCGTCGAGCTTGTTGGTGTTGGCATGCACCGCCGCCGTGTTGCCGCGCATCTCGACGCGGATTTCGTCCATGGAAGCCGTGAGCCGATCCATGTACTCCTTCATCGTAGGCTCCATGGCTTCGATTTGCAAACGAGCTTGACAAAGGCATCGCGTCTCGATGAATTGCGCCAGATCGCGCGATGGAGAGAGGAGGAAGGGCTGGTCTCTGATACCGGATGTGAGGATACTGGTCTGGATCTCTTGATTTCCACTCACAAGTTCATACAAGCCGATCTAAGGTTTGATTACAGGATTAATTTGGTTACACGAATGGGGAATTGAGGAGAAGTAGGTAAGGAAGCCGCCGTTGCCTTGCCGTATGATCCACTGGATACCCTTCTCTTGGGGAAGGGGAAGTAGTTAAGTAGTTGCAGGTGTTGGGCCGGCTCAGGTCCACTCCGGGCCAGTGACGCGTGGGTTGGGCCTGTGCGGTCTTGCGGCCCTTGTACTGGACGTAGAGGCTGGCCGATCGCTACCATTTGAGGCCGCTATGTCAGGTGTGCTGACATACGTAGACCACATGAAGCGATAGAGAACCTTATCTCTTCGTCAAGCTTCGTTTTAACCCTTACCTTTATGTTATTTACGAAATGCTCCGCATATTTCCAATCCATGCACTTCTCTGTTAAGCTGGTAGGCTTCCAATAAATTGCAGATTGGACTATATAGATCTGCATTTAGCCTGTTTTCTGTTGAGTTTTAAAAATTCTAGAAATATGTTGCATGTTCAATGTGTTTGCTCTTTAGCAATTCAGATAACATGTCCTATTAGTGCAATGGCATTGTTGTGCGATTGAGATTAAGTTTACTCGCACACCATTTGCGATTGCGAATTTTCTTTTTCTCGCAAAATAATCTCATTGCGGTTGAGATCAATTTTCTCTCGCAAAATATTAATTCACTCTGTTGAATTATCCTGCAATTTGATACAAGATCTCATTTAATTTAAGATATACATAATTCAAGTTTTTCACTTGAGGATCAAGTTTGCAACATCATTATTATTCATTACGTTTGCAATGTATATATGTGAGTACCTTGTATTTCAGAATAAACTGTGATGTATATATTTCCATGTTATTCTACATGTTGAGATTCATTACATCTATTATTTGTAATTGAGATTTTCTTTATCTCTTGCAAAGATAAATTCAGTACCTCTCTGGTATTGTTTCTCCGTTGAGTACAAGGTATTCCGGAATAGTTCCATGATGTATCTATTTTCAAGTTCCAGCATGTCGAGATTAATACGTCTATTTGCAATTGAGATTTCTAATTTCTTGCAAATACGGATGCAAAATTCAAGGTGATTTCTTAAAATTGATGATTGAGATCACAAGGTACTCATATGGATCTACTGCCTATGCAGATTATCGATGACTACTGTTAAAGCCTATATTTTGTCATTTCGACATTATGATTGCTTTACAAAGTGCTATCCCACACATTTTACTAAGTCATGACATAAGGCATTACGAGTGAGTATCTACCGATTTCATCAGATTATACTCCCTAGTGCTATGAGATCTACTCCATTTTGGTGATTATCTTCAAGGTGTCATACTTAGCAATTTGAGGTTCACACTAATGGTTTCAAGCCAACTTCTTGAAATACCCATTGATTTTGCTAAGTTCATTACAACATCAACCATGATGGTCTTTAATTTACTGGTTGTAAATTATTTATCTCTGGTTTACCCACAGAGGTAACATATGACTATAGAGTTTGAGGCATTCGCCTTCAATGGCCACCACTGCCCTATCTGGGCCATGGACATCATGATTGCTCTTGTGTCTCGTGGGATAATGTGTGGAATCCTGGATTCACCTCTAATCAGGATCACACCGCTAACAGAAAAATGGTGTCTTATATATCATAAGGCATTAGATTCAGATCTCAGCATCTGGTTATTCTGTATCAGCAATTCCTGTGATACAATGAATCTCAAAGGCAAAGGTTTGAATCTTACTTCAACCTTCAATCCGACATCACCAGCTGTGACGGGACAATATGGGCATGGAGAATGTGATGGTTGAATATGCCTCAACCGACATGTTTGGAGACTATGAATAGTCTTTTAATCTCCTGAGTGTTCAATACAATTAATGTCCATTTACGATGTTGTAACAACAACATAAGTATTGTTGTCATCATATATTGTATAACACAATATATTGTATCAGCACTTTGGTACAAATACATTTGTATGTATTCTATATATCTGACAGTGATTTTCATATTGAGAATCTTCATTTCTATATATAGATTTCTATGGGAGTCAATCCGATGAAAAATGATATGTGCCTTGTGGACATATGCACCACAAACTCTATACTCATGGAAGTCCAATGTTTCCACTCTCATTGAGAGAAATGAGATATTTTAAAATCGCTAGACGCGATGAGGTATTTGTTGGCTCAACTCAAGTCGTATTTACTATCCATGTGGGTACTCGGGTAACGTCGGGATGCTTTATTGCTTCCCAGGTTTAACTCGTACCCTACTAAACTATGGAGGTATCGGTCAAAATAGTTTCCATAGCGGAACTTATGATGACAACAAAGAGAAATAACTTCTCTTTACCATATGAAACGGATATGGAAAACATATTCTCTGTGTATCATTTGGATTGTACTACACATACGACACAACCCGTAGCGCATGTTGCATACGAGATAGTTTTCCAGAGTGTCGTGTATATGACAAAGTTGGCATACTCGCCTTGGTCATTGAGACATTGGGTTGAAACCGAAACTATCAACAATTCCAATAATTTATGATTATTATGATGCTAAATTCTAACAACATTTGGATTTTATGTGCACTACAAGTGACACAGGGAATCTAATTTTAAGGTCCATGCACCTTAAAATCTATGCTGAACCACTCAGATTCCTTAAATGCATCAAGTCGAGGTAAGTGGCTCTTCCCATCCATTGACTAGACTATTAAGGTATTCCATGGTTATAAAAGACATATCTACATGATGGTCTTATGTGTGTGCTTTATTCACACGAAACCATTGGCTCATTATCCTCACATCGATTTCAAGCAAATCGAATGGATAACATTGTAGAATTCTCCTTGAGTGCCTTCTCTATGGCCTTTGGATCGAAGTTTAGCAATTTGTCCTAATGTCTAGACTCAAAATGGGTTGGTAGAATCGTATCCAAAGAGTTAAGCTCATTGCATTATATTTACTTTGGAATTGCAACTTACCAACTTTACGTTGGACTAATGTAGTTTTACACGCTCATGACAGAACTACATAATATTATTCCCCTCTATCTTTGATATGTGGATATCTACCAAGTATTTCCTATCTGCGGTAATTCGGTTACATACGGATATCACCACCCAGCATACATCATTGGCCCCTCAACATATAGTTGGGATCTATGTGAGGAATAACTTTATTACCGTCAATACCTCAAGCCCCTCACATGGGGAGTTATTCAAGGCAGTATGCTGATTCAATGAGAAACATTTCCAGGCATTAGGGGGAGATTTAAAGTACCATAAAGAATGCCAGGAAATTAGTGGAATGTTCAACACATTTCTGCCTCAAATCCACGTACTCAAAGACCTGAACCATGCATTCAGAAGATTTGCAACACATTGCAAATAACCTGCCAGATTCATTTACTGACTATAAAGGTGTCACACAATCCTACAATCCTGCAAAAATATGTTGGAAAGAGTGGAGGTACCAACTAAAACAACTCAACTCCTCATTCAAAGCAACAAGGGGAGAAGTACGACAATCATCAGGATTCAGCTTCTTGCAAGCAAGGATATCAAGGTCTCTGAATCAGTAAATGCAGGTCAACTTCACGGAGATAGACACCTAATGGGTAGTATACACCCAGTGGATGGGAAACCTCCACCAACCCATGTCATAGTGCACACAATGACTGGGACATCGGAATACCCGACTCAATCGCATTGGGAAATTGCGAGTAGTCACCATGAGTAACGATATTTCCATCAACTATATATCGATATATAGATTCTAGAGGATCAGATAACCGGAAGTCTACAATTGTCGACATACATTTCTTAACTAGATTGCAAAACCTTTCACATGATTCAGGTCCAAAGACCATGGCCATGGCAAAGTGTGAACAACACTCGGACTGAACTCAAGCAAAGGGTATAATCTAGGTAGAAATGATCTTGCTCAATAATGGGAAGGTATTCATAAGAAATATGATGAGGACATCAACACCATTGTTACACCCACAACCCCTGCTGCTATACATACTGGACCAATTACTAGAGCTCGCACACGCCAATTAAATTATCAGGTACTTTCATTTCTTGGTAATGATTCTAATGTTCTTGAGAATATGATGCTGCCTAAATTGGATACATTTGTTTTTCTTACAAATGAAGGGCCTGGCATGGATAAGAGGGATGAACACTGGAGCAAGACCAAGCATGGAGATGATGACATGCGCAAGGGGATCCAGAACGGAGTTACAAGTGATGATTTCAGGACTTTGAATCCACCATAAGGAATGCATGAAGCCTTGGACGAAATATACAAGATGCCACTTCATAAATTTCATCCAGAGGCTATTCTAGGTGCCGCGTCACCTTATTATTGGGCCAGGCCCATGTATTTTCAAAATACTTAAGTATAGGCTGTTTTTAGAGTCCGTATGTGTGGGGAAACAAGAGTTAGGGTTGGTTTCAGACCCCTCCAGCAGGGGCCACGAAATTCCCCCCTCTTCCTCCATATATACAACCCTTAGGGCGTCATTTAGACTTTGGGTTTTGTTTAGATTAAAGTTCGCCATAGCTGTAACTTCGCGTATTTCGTTTGTGTTCAATGACCAGACAAAGGCGTCACAAAACCCCACCTTGATCAATAAAGCTTTCTTCTTATATTCGCAATACCATATTGCAATCCTAGTTTCTTGCTTGTTCTTCATTTGCGTACAGGAAATAGACCTTCGTGGTCAGGTTGATCATGCTCCGGTGTGGTCAATAACCTTTCGGAGTTGGTTTAGCGATTGCTAAGGCACGACGTCTTCGCACGTTCGTAGTCGGATCGTCAAAGTTGACTTCCTCCAAAACGATAGCCACCATCTCATCAAAAGACGGGACACCTTAGCCTCTATCAAGTGGTATCAGATTTCCAGGTTGCTTGATGAGATTTTACAATTTTTCATACTTTAGATCGAGTCTGTTCTTCATACCTGCAGTCCATGAAAAAGCCAAAAAAATTAGGGTTAGTTCATCATATTCGAACCAATCTGAGCCTTTGCATAATCTTTTTAGGGTTTTGCATTGTCGAATTTGCGGTTGCATCATCGTATCTAGTTGTTGGTCTTAGTGTCTAGTCCTTTAGAGTTTCGAGTTCTGTTCACAAGTTGTCATGCCGCCACTTCATCATCATCATCGCCACCGCTACCATATACCACCATCATTGTCACCACTGCCATATACCACCATCGTCATCACCGCTGCCATATATCACCATTGTCATCACCGCTGCCATATACCACATATCCACCGCCATCACGATAATCCGAGTCCACCTCCATCATAGATTCGCCACCAGTCCGTGTTCCACCACCCTACATATATCCGCCACCAGTCTGAGTTTTCACCAGATTCATCTCCACCACCAGTCCTAGTCCGAATCTAGTATTTGTTGCTTTGTTTTCGGTTTCCAGATCACGCGATACTTCAAGTCATGACCAAGTCGGACTCCCCAACTTTCGTGCTACCCGTAGTAGAAAAATAGTTCCAAACTAAAAAAAAACTAAGTCCGGAAAATTCTGGCTAGGCAGTTTTTAGACCATTTGTAGACTTTAAAAAAATTTTGTTGCGAAGCAAAAAAAGAGAGGAAAAAAGTGCAAAAAAGTGAAAAAAGAAAAAAAATCAGAGCGTGCTCCTCCCTTGTTTATGTGCAGCATCTTGATTTTGTTAGTGTTCTAGGCTCGTGTCTCTAGCACGGTCTACCCTAGGACCAGCAGAGTACCGTCGTTGAGCATTTATCAACTTTGCATCTCTGAATTGATTATTGCTGACCCTTTTTGCTACCATATTATAAGCCTTCCCAGCTCCACATACATCTACGTCGTGCGTTTGACTCTCCCTGGTAATCGCTCTATCCAAGCTTTGAGAGTTTTGACTACGACGGTTGCCGATCACCGCCTGCTGCTGGGTAAGAACTGGTAAGAATTTGAGATTTGCTTGACGGATTTGTGACACCCACCACCACCTCTTGTTAGTAGTATGTAGGATCATCTTCTTGTGTGTTTCTATTGCTGCTAACCATGGCAGGCTCACAAGCCGACGAGACTGACTGGGAGAACATGACGAATAAGGAGTTGCATGATAAATTTCAGCAAATGATGAGTGGACATGTGCAAGATGTGCTAAACAGATTTGAAGAGGCCATGGAGAAGATAGATGGCATGGAGAAGATGTTTGAAACAAAGCTCGATAACAAGTTTAATGAATTACTCACGCGTCTTCCACCACCACCACCGATTGCACCTAACGCACCTCTACAACAACAACAACAACAACAACAACAACAACAACAACAACAACAACGACTACCTTCACATCGCGAAACAACCCTCCGCCGAGCGAGCCGTGTCCCTCTTGCGCCTGGCCAAACTGTTGGTGCTGCTATTGATACTTTTGTGGCTCCTGCTGCTAATGCGGAGGAGGATGATTATGCGGGATATTACGAGGATGAGGTTGATCAAAATCAGAACTACGTGCAACCACCAACACCACAACCACCGGGTCGTCCACATGCAAATAATGGCAATGGTAGGGCTCCCCCTCAGGTATGAGATCATGACCATCTCCCTAAACTGAAATTGAATATTTCACCATTTGAGGGTAGATATATTCCTGATATATATCTTACTTGGGAGTTAGAAACTGAACAACATTTTACATGTTTACAATATCCCGAGGAGAGACGTGTTCCTGCTGCTGTTTGTGCTTTCACTAGTTTTGCATGTGTTTGGTGGTCTGAACATTGTAGATTATATCCTATTCCAGCTACTTGGGCTGCTTTGAAAACTGCTATGCGTACTCGTTGGGTTCCACCATATTATCAACGTGAATTACTTAAAAAATTGCAGCGTTTAAGACAAGGAAAAAATTCTGTAGAAGAATATTATCAGGAATTACAAACTGGCATGATTAGATGTGGTATTGTCGAGGAGAATGAAGCTATGCTTGCACGTTTTATGGGTGGATTAAATAGAGAGATTCAGACCATTCTAGAGTATAAGGAGTATAATAATATCACTCGTTTATTCCATCTTGCTTGTAAAGCTAAACGTGAAGTGCATGATCGACACACATTGGCACGAACTAACTTTTCTGCAGGTCGATCTTCATCATGGACACCACGTGCATCCTCTACTTCCACTACACCAGCACCTCCATCAGGTGCCACCTCCAGTCATGATACAAGAAAGTAGGCACAACCACCACTATCTGCCAAGAGCACACCTGCCGGGCCTGCGCAGAGCTCTTCTTCTTCCATGGCATCAACAGGGCACACAAGTGATATTATTTGTCGTCGTTGTAAGGGAAGATGACATTTTGTGAGAGAATGCAAATCTCAGCGTGTGATGATTGCTACTGAGGATGGTGGGTATGAGTCCGCTAGTGACTATGATGAGCAGACTTTGGCTCTTATTACACATGAAGAACACGGTGGAGATGATTCTGATCATGAGACGCAATACATGGCTGATGAAGATGCTGGCAGGTATGAATGTTTAGTTTCTCAACGTGTTTTGAGTTTGTAGGTTACACAAACTGAGAAAAATCAGAGGCATAATTTGTTCCATACAAAGGGAGTTGTGAAGGAACGTTCTGTTCGCGTCATCATAGATGGAGGGAGCTGCAACAACTTGGCTAGCATGGAGATGGTGGAGAAGCTATCTCTCACCACAAGACCACATCCACATCCTTACTACATCCAATGGTTCAACAACAACGACAAGGTTAAGGTAACACGTACTGTTCGTGTGCATTTTATTATCTCTACATATGCTGATTATGCTGATTGTGATGTGTTACCTATGCAAGCATGTTCCTTATTACTTGGCAGACCATGGCAATTTGGTAAAAATTCTGTACACCATGGTAGAAACAATCAGTATACTCTTGTTCATAAGGACAAAAATATTACTTTGCCTCCTATGACTCCTGATTCCATTTCGAAAGATTATATAAATAGAGCTAATAAAGCAAAACAGGAGCAAAATAAGAGTGAAAATCAGATTGTGGCAAAAGAATTTGAGCAACAAATGAAGCCTAATAATAAACCATCTAGTGTTGCTTCTGAAATTAAATTGAAAAGTGCATGTTTACATGCCACCAAATCTGATATTGATGATCTAGATTTTAGCAAATCTGTTTGCTATGCTTTTGTGTGCAAAGAGGCATTATTTTCATTCAAGGACGTGCCTTCCTCTTTGCCTCCTGCTGTCACTAACATTTTGCAGGAGTTTGCTGACGCCTTTCCACAAGACGTGCCACCAGGATTACCACCTATTCGAGGGATTGAGCATCAAATTGACTTAATTCCCGGTGCATCATTACCCAACCGTGCACCATATCGTACCAATCCAGAGGAGACGAAGGAGATCATGCGTCAAGTACAAGAGCTGCTCGACAAAGGTTATATACGCGAATCCCTTAGTCCTTGTGTTGTTCCTATCATTTTGGTGCCGAAAAAGGATGGTACGTCATGTATGTGCGTTGATTGTAGAGGCATTAATAATATTACTATTCGTTATCGTCATCCTATTCCTAGGCTAGATGATATGCTTGATGAATTGAGTGGCTCTACAATATTCTCCAAAGTTGATTTGCGTTGTGGATACGACCAAATTCGTATGAAATTGGGAGATGAATGGAAAACTGCATTTAAAACTACGTTTGGATTATATGAGTGGTTAGTCATGCCTTTTGGGTTAACTAATGCACCTAGTACTTTCATGATATTAATGAACGAAGTTTTACGTGCTTTCATTGGACGATTTGTGGTAGTTTACTTTGATGACATATTGATTTATAGCAAATCTTTGGGGGAACATTTGGAACATTTACGTGCTTTTTTATTGCTCTACATGATGCACGTTTGTTTGGTAACCTTGGGAAGTGCACCTTTTGCACCGACCGAGTATCTTTTCTTGGCTATGTTGTTACTCCACAGGGAATTGAAGTTGATAAAGCCAAGATCAAAGCTATTGAGAGTTGCCCGCAGCCCAAAACGGTCACACAAGTGAGGAGTTTCCTTGGCCTCACTGGTTTCTATAGGCGTTTTGTGAGAGATTTCAGCACCACTGCTGCACCTCTCAACGAGCTTACAAAGAAGGATGTGCCTTTTGTTTGGGGTACTGCGCAGGAAGAAGCCTTCACGGTATTGAAAGATAAGTTGACACATGCTCCTTTACTCCAACTTCCTGATTTTAATAAGACTTTTGAGCTTGAATGTGATGCTAGTGGAATTGGATTAGGAGGTGTGTTATTATAAGATGGCAAACCTGTTGCATACTTTTCTGAAAAATTGAGTGGGCCTAGTCTGAACTATTCTACTTATGATAAAGAATTATATGCTCTTGTTCGGACCTTAGAAACATTGCAACATTATTTATGGCCCAAGGAATTTGTTATACATTCTGATCATGAATCTTTGAAACACATTAAAAGTCAAGCAAAACTGAACCGTAGACATGCTAAATGGGTTGAATTTATTGAGACTTTCCCTTATGCCATTAAACACAAGAAGGGTAAAGAAAATATGATGCATTGTCTCGTCGTTATACTTTGCTTTCACAACTTGACTTTAAAATATTTGGTTTGGAGAGCATCAAAGATCAATATGTGCATGATGCTGAATTTAAAGATGTATTGCAGAATTGTACGGAAGGGAGAACTTGGAACAAGTTCGTTCTTAACGATGGATTTGTGATTCGTGCTAACAAGCTATGCATTCTAGCTAGCTCTGTTCGTCTTTTGTTGTTGCAGGAGGCGCATGGAGGAGGATTAATTGGACACTTTGGCGTCAAGAAGACGGAGGATAAACTTGCTACACATTTCTTTTGGCCAAAGATGAGACGGGATGTTGAGCGTTTTGTTGCTCGCTGCACTGCATGTCAAAAATCTAAGTCACGACTCAATCCTCATGGTTTATATATGTCTTTGTCTGTACCTAGTGTTCCTTGGGAGGATATATCTATGGACTTTGTTTTAGGTTTACCTCGAGCAAAGAAGGGGAGGGATATCATATTTGTTGTCGTGGATAGATTTTCGAAAATGGCACACTTTATACAATGTCATAAAAGCGATGATGCTGTTAATGTTGCTGATTTGTTCTTTCATGAAATTATTCGCTTGCATGATGTGCCAAATACTATTGTTTCAGATCGTGATACTAAATTTCTTAGCCACTTTTGGAGATGTTTATGGGCTAAGTTGGGGACTAAACTGCTTTTTAGTACTACTTGTCATCCCCAAACTGATGGACAAACTGAACTAGTCAATAGAACATTGTCTACTATGCTTAGGGCTGTTTTGAAGAATAATAATAAAATGTGGGAAGAATGCTTGCCTCATATTGAATTTGCTTATAATCGTTCATTGCATTCTACTACTAACATGTGCCCTTTTGAAATTGTGTATGGTTTCCTACCTCACGCACCTATTGATTTGTTGCCTCTTCCATCTTCGGAGAAGGTTAATTTTGATGCTAAAGAACGTGCTGAATTGATTTTAAAAATGCATGAGTTAACTAAGGAAAACATTGAGCGTATGAATGCTAAATATAAACTTGCAGGAGATAAGGGTAGAAAACATGTTGTGTTTGCACCTGGAGATCTTGTTTGCTTACATTTGCGTAAGGATATATTTCCCAATTTGTGCAAATCAAAGCTAATGCCACGTGCTGATGGTCCTTTTAAGGTGTTAGAGAAAATAAATGATAATGCATATAAACTTGAGCTGCATGCAGATTTTGGGGTTAGTCCCACTTTTAACATTGCAGATTTGAAGCCTTATTTGGGTGAGGAAGATGAGCTTCCGTCGAGGATGACTTCATTTCAAGAAGGGGAGGATGATGAGGACATCAATACCATTGTTACACCCACAACCCCTGCTGCTATACATACTGGACCAATTATCAGGTACTTTCGTTTCTTGGTAATGATTCTAATGTTCATGAGAATATGATGCTGCCTAAATTGGATACATTTGTTTTGCTTACAAATGAAGGGTCTGGCATGGATAAGAGGGATGAACACTGGAGCAAGACCAAGCATGGAGATGATGGCATGCGCAAGGGGATCCAGAACGGAGTTACAAGTGATGATTTCAGGACTTTGAAGCCACCATAAGGAATGCATGAAGCCTTGGACAAAATATACAAGACGACACTTCATAAATTTCGTCCAGAGGCTATTCTAGGTGCTGTGTCACCTTATTATTGGGCCAGGCCCATGTATTCTCAGAATACTTAAGTATAGGCTGTTTTTAGAGTCCGTATGTGTGGGGAAACAAGTGTTAGGGTTGGTTTCGAACCCCTCCTCTAGGGGCCACCAAATTCCCCCTCTTCCTCCATATATACAACCCTTAGGGTGTCATTTAGACTTTGGGTTTTGTTTAGATTAAAGTTCGCCATAGCTGCAACTTTGCGTACTTCGTTTGTGTTCAACGACCAGACAAAGGCGTCACAGAACCCCACCTTGATCAATAAAGCTTTCTCCTTATATTCGCAATATCCAGATTGCAATGTTAGTTTCTTGCTTGTTCTTCGTTTTCCTGCAGGAAACAGACCTTCATGGTCAGGTTCATCATGCTCCGGCGTGGTTAATAACCTCTCAGAGTTGGGTTAGCGATTTCTAAGGCGCGATGTGTTCGCACGTTCGTAGTCGGACCGTCAAAGTCGACTTCCTCCAAAATGATAGCCACCATCTCATCGAAAGATAAGACACCTTAGCCTCTATCACAATACCTACACCAGTTTTCTTCTGGAAACAGAACTAAGAACAACGAGGTGGTGTAACGAAGAGCAAGTATTGTAGTACAAGGGTTCACGTATGTACCCAACTATTCTCCAGAGGTGGAATCTCTTTCTGAGAACTTATATCATTGGGAACACAAAATCATCTATCTATGCAGTTGATAGATGTAGTGATTACATATCCATGTGGATCACTAGATTCAGACATATATGATTTATTCCCGATGGAATCTCAATTATGAATCGAAATACACAATGCAACATACATTGTGTAAAATCAGTAAGTCACCATACGAATTATTGTTGTCAGTACATATGGTACAACTAACGTAGTGAGATCCTTATACACAAGGATTACTCCTACAACGATGATTATCCATGTTTGTGTGTCTGCAATGATGGCACATGTAATCATCTAAATGACGGAGTTTAAAATGAAGGATTTGGGTAAACCAAAATACCGCTCGTTACTACAACTTGAGCACCTTCATTCATACATTATGGTATACTATGTTGTCTATATCCAAAATATATTGGAGAAATTCATTGTGGACAAATATTATCCATCCATAACTCTGATGGTAGTTCATTATCTAGACATAGAGAAAGATCTATATAGACCAAGAGATGATGGAAATGAGATATTGGGACTCAACGTTCCATAGTGCCATTGGATCCACCAAACACAACTAGTTGGTACTCAAGAATATCTTTCGATATCTCCAAGGCATTAAACATCTTGTCCTGGTTTTTCAGTTTCACAGAAATGTGAACACCGATATCATTGGATACATAGATCAGATCCCCACTATGTCAGATCGTAGTCAAGCTTAGTCTTCCTACTAGGTGTGGCAACCCTCTCATGAAGAGTCTTCGAAACAGACCTCATGGCTACATCCACCAACCATTATCTCAAAGATAATGTTGCTTGTGTTTCCCGAAAGCAAATAGGTTACGTAATAAACAATATCGCTATATTGTATATCTTGCAAATCAAATCATGTGACTGAGTTGTTTACCAAGTCTCTACCAACCTCTACATGCCATAAATATGTTCATGGAATTGGTATGTGATGGCTTTGGAATTTGTAATAATCAGGGGGAGTATCTTCCTGAATTGTTCCTGTTCAATGCATCATATTATACTCTTTTTCCCTTCATGAGTTTACTATACATGTTCTCATAAAGGTTTTTAATGCGGTAATATCAACATGAGATCATATGTCATACTTTTCGTTTTCCCCACCGGGTTTTTTAGGAAAGTATATACGGCATATTATTGTCCTCTAAACTCTATGGGGTTTCTTGTATTGAATTAAAAGAGACAATAACCATTATATGTTGCATTGTTTTCTCCTTATTTTTCCCCGCCAGATTTGAAGGAGTTTTAGCAACGTATCATACACTACTCTACTCTCCTCATATTTTTCCCACAGGGTCTTTGGAGGAGATGACTCCGAAGATGTTTGATCGCAAACACAAGGAAGGATTAGGAGGAGTGTTAGGATTTAATTAATATATTAAATTAATTAAATAGATAATCCTCCCTTTGTCTATGCCGGTTACAATATGGCAACCGACTATCTCGCACCTCTTTGTATGGATGCGACTCTCCACTCGCATCCCCTCCCTTGTATATATACTGAGATCACCAATGGAATAAAGATAGTTTGATTCATTCTATTCATTCATCTCTCGCTCTAGAAATCGACTTGCAACAGATAGATCCTTGTCGATAGATCCCATTCATTGATTGTGTCTCCCTCTAAAGACTCGTCTATTCCGTTGCTTCCAAATATTCCAACAAATCAGCATGACGAAAGAGTCAAACCTTTTCGATGTCTCTTTGGGATGCGCTTCCGGGATATGTGCCACCAGTCTTGTAATCGCTACATTGTCGATGGTAGAAGTTGTAGATCTATTTTGGCCCACCTAAAGCATTGGAACCAAACTTGCCTCGAGTATACACATTTTGCCAGTGCGGAACGACTATCTATGGGGTGGTTTAGCTCCTTTGTGGTTCGGCGAGGGGAATGCACTAAACGCAAAGAGGAGTAACAATAGAAAGCGCAAGGATCTTTATGCAGGTTTGGGTCACCTTTGAGGTGTAACACCCTACTCCTGCTTTTGGTGTATTGAAGGTGTGTGGAGCACAAGTACACGGAGCGCTCACCCCCGGCAAGGTGCTAGGAGAAGGCAGCTACACGAGCAAGCACGCTAGGGGTTTGAATGGGTTCGAACTAGGGCTACAAACAAGTCGAGTTCGAGCGAGTTGGAGTTGCTCAGTTCAACTCATATTAAAATCCGAGCTCGCTCAAACTCAGTGAAGCTCAAGGTCGAGCTGTAGAACATGACTCGTGCATCATGTAACGATCTCGAGTCGATCTCGAGCTAGTTTCAAGCTAAATGAGATGGTAAAAATTATAAATTTATGGACGAAAAACAAAAAATTATGGTGAATATGCTTGGAACCTTTTTCAATAATAACATGATATTTAACACATAGTTGACCACATAGGCCTAAATCTTCTCTGCACTTAATTAAGTTTCCATTTTTGCTGTTAAATAAAATGGAGAAAAATCTTGGACATCATATATCGTAACAAATTATCTTATTTCCATTTAATATATGGCATGATCATTTAACATAATGATACTCTGTCGAGTTATTGAGCTAAAATCGAGCGAGCAGATATTGGCTCAAGATCAGCTCGTTTCTCAGTCGAGCAACATGAAGTGTTCAAACCTTGCTTGTTTCTTTTCGAGTCGATCTCGAGTCGAGCCAAAAAACGAGTCGATGTTGAGCGGCTAGTTTGAACCCTTGTAAAGGTTACCATAACCCTCCGTTTATAGCTAAAGGGGTCATCACAGTGGCAAAAAGGGAATTACATGATGATTTGATAGCATATAGTGCTATCATACCTAACTCTGCTAGTTAGGACAAAGCATTAAATGCATCGCTAGGTGTCGTGAGGAGGAGAATCCCCAGCAAGGATGTCACACCGCTTGCCCAACTAACTCCTATTATCTTGACACGCCATTTGGACGGGTGTCGTTAAAGGTAATCTTCTCTCTAGAGTGTTGACACGTGCCGGCAAACTCCACATCGCTGCTTGTGGGCTCGACACCTCACTGACCAGCGACTAGCTGGCTAGTGAGGTGGAGTGCTGGTAGTTGGCGGGGGTTTGCTAGCCACGAGGCTTGCCGGGCCTTTGCCTTGCCAGCCCAGCCTTGTCGACAAAGGCTGCTTCCAATGTCGCATCTCGAGGCTTATCTTGATCCTTGGTCTTCTTGATGCGCTCCTTGATCTCCCAAAGAGCTGTTTCTTCAATTTGGAAATCTTCACTGAGACTCTAGTTTGACGAAGGAGCTACTACTCACCTCTTCATAGGTCAGGGTACTAAACACCCATGTTTAATACACCGACATGAGACCCCGGGACTAGGCCACATGTGTTGCCGGGCATCGTTGGGCTAGGCCCAAACAATGCACAAACAAGTAGTGCTAATTTTGTCGAAGATGATACCTGTGCCTTTGAGATTTTCTTTGCTTCTTCATTAATCTGAATTTGAGCCAGCCCCCAGCTTTCCTCTGGTATCCTTGTCGTTCAGGCGACGTCCAACGCCTGCGTCAGAAACCAGGGGCGCGTACGTACGCGGGTTGCCACCAGGTTCAACCCGGGCATGCCCACGACCACACGTGGCTTGGGGTAACTGCCATATATTTACATCACCCCCTTTACTGTGGCCTCCCACGATGCGGATTAGGCGCACGACGTGGGATTGGTGCAGAGGGGCGGTCATGGATGCAGTGCTTTAAACAGGGGAGCCAGGACGTCAGATTGGCGAGACTGGGCGGTTGATGGAGTAATGCACTCACCAGGAATGCAGGGCGTGGGATTGGTGGAGTAGGACAGTTGCCCTAGGATAGTGGAGAGCAAGCCCTCGTGCCTCTCCCTATAAAGAGGGGGGGGGACTGCAGGAGGTGATGCTCATCCACCTCCCTTTCCTCCATTTTTTAGCATTTGCTCCCACCATGGCGAGAGGAAGAGGTTGAGCCTATGCTTCCACCATTGCAGCGAGAGCTTCTCCTTGGCAGCACACCCTTGCTTCGGCCGCGGCTGCAGTCCGCGGGGCAGGGCTGTAGGTTGTGGTCGTGGACGACGGGGCGCTCGCTGTGACGCCCTGATTCAATCATACACTAATCATACACGCAAACGTGTACGATCAAGATCAGGGACTCATGGGAAGATATCACAACACAACTCTAGACACAAATTAGAATAATACAAGCTTCATATTACAAGCCAAGGGCCTCGAGGGCTTGAATACAAAAGCTCGAAAGCACAAGAGTCAGCGGAAGCAAAAATATCTGAGTACATACATAAGTTAAACAAGTCTGCCTTAAGAAGGCAAGCACAAACAAGATACATACCGAGAAGGAAAGGCCTCCTGCCTGGGACCTCCTAACTACTCCTGGTCATCGGCGGTCTCCACGTAGTAGTAGGCTCCGTCGGGGTAGTAGTAGTAGTCGACAGGGGCAGCTGGCTCCTGGGATCCTCCATCTGATCATAGCAACTAGGTATAGGGGAAAAAGAGGTGGCAAAGCAACCGTGAGTACTCATCCAAAGTACTCGTAAGTCTTACATCAGAACTATGCTAGATATGCATTAATATCAAAGGAATGGGGCGGTAACTGTGGACTGAACTGCAGAATGTCAGAAGATAAGGGAAAGTCTAGCCTATCAAAGACTAGCATCTTGAAGCATCTTGGCATTCAGAAGAGTACAGAGTACTATTTTATAATTAACAAACATGTTGTAGCATTAACGCCTAGAGATCCTTCCTCGACTCCCTGCGAGAAAGCAAACCCGGAGCCAACATATCCATCACATATCTCAAGTATCCATTTCTAGTTGTAATAGACAGGGATACAAATCCGAGCATCTGTTACCATGGACACGACTATTCGAATAGATAACTTCCCTGCAGGGGTGCACCACATTACCCAACACGCTCGATCACTCTGGCCGAACACACTTTCCTGGGTCATGCCAGGCCTCGGAAGATCAACACGTCGTAGTCCTACCTAGGCTCCATAGAGAGGTCCCTGCCGGTCCACATCCTAAGCACTCAGGGGTCTTGGGCCCATCACCCTTTGCACTCCAGGTTGTTATGCGATGAGCCGGGACAAGCACCACCTCATCCCGGATGGCACTGGCCCGACAGGCCCACAATGAAGAACTGGACGTCTGATAGAGTTTTCGGAAGAAACATACGACGCTGAGTGCCCATAACTGTTCCGGCATGGCGGTTAGTACGTAAAGGCTAGTGGCCAACTCAGATCAAATACCCAAACCTATTAGTGCATTATCAAATGAAGTGATGGTTGTCGGGACAAGTTTGGAGCTACCACCACATCCTGGGTGGTACCGCTAATAGCCAGCCGCCACCGCAACTCTCGCGGGTGTTCTCTGGGCCCGCCTGACTTTCACAGGTATCTCTCATGGGTACCCCTTGGGGTCGACCCGTCTTTAACAAAGGTCTGAAGTAAAGTCAAGTAACCATGTGTCCAAACATCAAGGGGGAAAACCCGAGAAATCACCATCGATGGATTCCACTCAATGTAATCCTCAAGGTAAGGTTAGGAGGAATCACCCTCGAGGTTCATACTAAAGGTGTTGCATGACAGAGTCGTCATCGGGAGTGGTGAAGGAGGAATCACCCTCGGTAGACCACGGCCGATTAACTACACTATAGAGATATCATCAGGAGTGTGTTACGAGGTATCACCCTAGGTACTCGATAGTAGATCTGCAGAGTCGTAAAACTAGGGGGGGTGAGGTGATGTGTCAGGCTCTGGATGTCGATTAGGTTGATCGAGTCATCAAGCCGGGGTAACTGGGAGAATGTGAGGGGTCACTGATGGATCACTAACCCACCTATACTAAGCAGTTCAGGGTAAGCAGGTAAGGTACAAGAGCATGTTACAAAAGCAGGATATGTATCAGATAGGAGCAATCAAGTACAGTAGCAAAATCTAATGCAAGAATGAGAGAGAACGGAATGGGAGATATCGGGATGATCAAGGGGGGTTTGCTTGCTTGGAAGCTCTGCTGAAAGGGAAGAAGGGTCATCGTTGACGTTGATCACAGGGGCAGCATCAGTCTTGGGGTCTACCGGAGAGAAGAGGGGGAAGAAACAATAAATATAAAGCACACAGGTGTAACACAGATGCAAGACATGACAACACAAAATGCTAGGGGTGACCTATCACAGTACTGCATGATACTGATGAAAGGGGAAAGCATCCGGGAATGTTTTCCCGAAGTTTGGCATTTTCGGACAGATGAAATGGAGGCAGACAGTTCCATGTTTGCTATGCTAGGGGCATGTGACAGACGAACGGAGGGCATATTCGGTTCCGTCACATTTTTCTGAGCAACTTCCATGTACAAATTATTTTAATCTGAGTTATGGTTTATTTTCTAGTAATTTTCAAAGATTTAGTAATGTTCTGGAGTTAACAGATTTAGATTATTTTGAAAATAGAATTATGGTGTCAGCATGATGTCAACAGTCAACATAGTGAGTCGACCGGTTAAACTATCACCCGGGGCCCGTTTGTCATTAACTTAGCTAATTAAACAGATCTAATTTTAACTAATCTAGTTAATTACGCTAATTAAGCAAAGTTAATTAATTATATTACTAATTAATTAATTTTATTATTTTCTATTTAATAGGGGGCTGGGCTCTGCCTGGAAGTGGCCCAGGAGGGGTGCAGGTAGCAGGCGCAGCTAACGGGGTAGACACCCATGGAGGCCTTAGCTCCGCGCGGCAGGTCGCCGACGGCCACGACGCTAGTCAGGGGAGGCGTAGGCCGAGGTGTCTGGGCGGGGCTGGCGCGGCGAGCGCCGGGTGCGGCGATCACACACACGGGATGGACAGGGCGCGTCGGAGAGGTGGCTCGACCGCACGAGCAGTGGCGGGCAGAGCCGGAGCCGCGGGCGCGGTAAGGCGAGCGGCGATGCGAGTAGCAGCAGGAAGCCAGGCGGGGTGAGGCAGTGGCAGCGACAACCACAAGATCACAACAGTACAGCAAGTGGGCGCGACAAATATTGGAGGGGCGCGGCGTGGTGGCTGGCCGCAGCAGGCGAATGTTGAGGGAGTTCTAGATTAGGGGGTCCCCGGGCGTCCGGGCTATGTGACGTGGGCCAGACTGGTGGGCCGTGAAGATACAAGATAGAAGGCTTCCCCCATGTCCAGATGGGACTCTCCTTGGCGTGGAAGGCAAGCTTGGCATTCGGATATGAAGTTTCCTTTCTCTGTAAACTGACTCTGTACAAATCCTAGCCCCCTCCGGTATCTATATAAACCGGGGGGTTTAGTCCGTAGAGGCAGTCATAATCATACATGCTAGACATCTAGGGTTTAGCCATTATGATCTCGAGGTAGATCAACTCTTGTAACCCCTATACTCATCAAAGTCAATCAAGCAGGACGTAGGGTTTTACCTCCATCAAGAGGGCCCGAACCTGGGTAAACATCGTGTCCCCTGCCTCCTGTTACCTTCGATCCTTAGACACATAGTTCGAGACCCCCTACCCGAGATCTGCCAGTTTTGACACCGACATTGGTGCTTTCATTGAGAGTTCCTCTGTGTTGTCGACAAAGGATTCGATGGCTCGTTCAATCATCCACAATGATGCTGTTTCGGGGGAGATTCCCCCCGACCAAATTTTCGTATTTGGCGGCTTCGCGCTGCGTGCCAATTCGATTGGCCGCCTCGAGCAGATCGACAGCTACGCCCCTGGTCATCGGATCAGTTTCGGGAACCTAAACTATGTCGCTGATATCCGAGGAGATTTGATCTTCGAAGGGTTCTCAACCCCAATTACCGCTGTGGCCTTAAATCTAGAGCAGGCCGATAGGTCCGAAGATGGGAGTCTAGAGCCCGCCGGACTCTCTGCGCTCATGGAGCTTGCTGCCGGAGAAGCACCGGACACTCCGCGGGACTCTAGGTCTGAACTCTCGAGGTCCGTGTCAAGCGGGCGCCGCCAGGAGGCTCCAACTCCGGACAACTCCACGGACTCTCGTTTCTTCGTCCGACCCTCTCCTTTAAACGAGGCTCTGGACTTAATGCGATCGCTCGCCATTATGGAAGGATCGCTTCTGAATTATGCACAACCCAGACTAGGGGCCGAGAGCGGGGAATTTTACATCCCACCCACCACCCACTTCATAGCCACTGTCGAAGCTCTAACTGACATGCTGGACTACGCCTCCAAAGACATCGACGGTATGGACGACGATGCTGGAGACAAACAAGGCCAAAACCCTCCGTTTACTGGATGATGGACGGCCACCTCCACATACGACGTGTACATGGTGGACACACCCAAAGAGGACGGCGACGACGGCAAGGAGAATCCGGTTGAGGACAAGCCTGCCGAAGCCCCTCTGAAGCGTCGACATCAGCGGCGCCGCTCAAAATCGCGTCGCGACAAAGACAGCAATACCAGCACCGAAGACAATAATACTCCAGAGAATGCCGAAGACCCTGAAGCCCCTGTAGAGCCAACATCCGAACATGATGATTGGGAGGATGGGCAGGTAAACCCCGACGATCTTGTCGAGAACGAGGGTTCGGAGGATAGTAGCTACCTACCGACCTCTGAAGAAGATGCGAGCCTCGGTGACGAAGATTTCATCATGCCGGAGGAACCCATCAAACAAGAGCACTTTAAGCGCCGGCTAATCGCCACCGCAAGAAGCCTGAAAAAGAAGCAACAACAGCTTCAAGCTGATCAAGACTTACTCAATGATAGATGGACTAACGTCCTGGCAGTCGAGGAATACGGACTCGAACGCCCAACAAAGAGCTACCCGAAGCGCAAGCTGCTACCCCAATTCGATGATGAGGCCCTGGAGCCCATACTACCAACGCGTGATGCTGCTGACAGACCTAACCAACCACCGCGTGGCCGCGACAGAGCGGCAACTCAAGCCGAGCACCAGCCCGCACCACCTCGCCATAAAAGTAGGGGAACAACGGCTCCATTATATACATATGATCTACGATAGGACCTGGACAATACAACCAGTCAAACCAGATCAATCTATGGATCAAGGGGACGTGCCCCAGCACGAGAGGACGGCCGTCAGGCCTGGCGCGACAAGCACAACCTCACTCGGGCTGAAAATTGCATACAGACTTCATCCGAACTGCGTCGCGACATCGCCCGATACAGGGGCGCCTCACACCCTCTATGCTTCACCGATGAGGTAATGGAGCACCAGTTCCCAGAAGGGTTTAAACCCGTGAACATCGACTCATACGATGGCACGACGGACCCTGCAGTCTGGATCGAAGATTTTCTTCTCCACATACACATGGCTCGCGGTGACGACCTCCACACCATCAAATATCTCCCCTTGAAACTTAAGGGACCAACACGACACTGGTTAAACAGCCTCCTAGAAAATTCTATTGGCAGCTGGGAAGATTTGGAAGATGACGTTAGAGACAACTTCCAAGGTACCTATGTACGGCCTCTGGACACCGATGACCTCAGTCACATAGTCCAGCAACCCAGGGAGTCAGCTCGGAAACTCTGGACAAAGTTCTTAATTAAAAAGAACCAAATCATTGACTATCCAGATGTCGAAGCCCTTGCGGCCTTTAAACATAGTATCCGCGATGAATGCTCGCCCGACACCTCGGCCAAGAAAAACCGAAGTCCAAGGCAGCCCTTACCGCACTAATGACCCGCTTTTGCACGGGAGAAGACAACTGGCTAGCCCACAGAAGCAATAGCACCAGCGACCCCGGCACCTCTGAAGCCCAGGATGGCAATGGCAAACCACGGCGCGACAAGCACAAGCGTCGAATCAACAACGGAAGTACCAAAGACACATCGGTCAATGCTGGATTCGGTGGCTCTAAATCCGGTCAACGGAAGAATCCATTCAAAGGAAATAGAGATGGTCCATCTAGTTTGGATAGAATACTCGATTGGCCTTGCCAGATTCACGGCACCCCCAATAAGCCTGCCAATCATACCAACATAAATTGTTGGGTCTTTAAACAGACCGGCAAGCTTAACGCCGAACATAAAGGGAAAGGGCTGCCCAGCGAGGACGACGACAAAGAGCCTTGCCCACCGAACATGGGGGGTTTGAAGAAATCACCCCGAGGTAAAACAGTGAATATGATATATGTCACACATATCCCCAAGCAGGAGCGCAAGCACGCGTTAAGGGACGTCTATGCCGTCGAGCTGGTCGCCCAAAAATTCAACCCATGGTTGGCTTGTCCGATCACCTTTGATCGAAAGGACCACCCAACCAGTATCCATCATGGAGGTTCGGCAGCTCTGGTCCTCGATCCAATCATCAACGTATTCCACCTTATGCGAGTCCTAATGGACGGCGGCAGCAGTCTCAACCTTCTATATCAAGACACTGTCCGCAAAATGGGTATTGATCCGTCAAGTATCAAGCCCACTAAAACTACCTTTCAAGGAGTAATACCTGGTGTAGAGGCCCGCTGCACGGGCTCAATAACACTGGAAGTCGTCTTCGGTTCGCCAGACAACTTCCGAAGCGAAGACTTGATCTTCGATATCGTCCCCTTCCGCAGTGGATATCACACATTGCTCGGACGAACCACTTTCGCCTATTTTAACGCGGTCCTGCACTACGCTTATCTAAAGCTCAAGATGCCCGGCCCACATGGCGTCATTACAATCAATGGAAACACGAAACTCTCCCTCCATACCGAGGAGCATACCGCGGCCATCGTAGCCGAATTCCAGGGTGACCCTGTCAAGCCGCACACCTCATCGGCCATCAAGCCGCTGGACTTTGTTAAACAAGACCGGTCAGTCCTGCATGCTGACAACTCGGTAATTCCAGAGCCGGACTAGCAGTTTCGCCTCCATCAATCGCCACACACATCCATGAAATTCGTACCGCGTGTGCATAATTATGCACTCAAAATACCTTGGGCATCAGCGGAGGCACAATACGAACAGACCCATAGTACGGTTCGACCCTATATGGCCTTCCCCTTTTCCTTAATTATTTTTTCTCTTTTACCACAAGTGAATTAAAACCTATTCATCTAACGGACTTACAAGGACTCTTTTCGAGTCCGGTTTCAAATAGCCGAAGACCATTCCTCTCAAGGAATCTCTCTCTCCAAGGCGAAAGCGGCGCATACGTGCGGCGGGAGGTCCAAAGGATTTTGTAGACCAAACTTTATTCAAGAACCTGTATAGAGCTTTCCCCCTTCTTCTTAGACCCCTAACATGTAAAATAGCCTTGGTGATCATGGTGCCCTCTGTAAGATCATGTTTTCACGTATCAATCAGATTTAAGTGAAAACAATTTTTATTAAGTATTGCCTTTATTCATAGACTATATACCGTCTCCTCAGTTGTCTCACTCACCTCGGCACAAATTGCCAGGGGCTCTATATGGCCACACACGTGTCGCCAAACAAAAGCCCGAATAGCTTTATAGCACAATTCGGCGTCCCTAGCTTGGCATTATATGCATCGGCTCCGAATCATGTCTTTGGTCAATAGTTGGGTTGCCCGGCTCCTGTGTTTGCTACCTTATGTTCCGTTTGTTCGGCTAGGGTAGTAAAGGGAGAACTACTGCGATTGTGTTTCTGGTTCGTTCGGTCAAGCACCTCAGTAGAGAAAGCCGAAAACTGACTGTCATGATACGGCGAGAGCTGGTCAGCCACTCGGCGACTTATTAAAATCTTTAGCGATTGTTTCCGTATTACACGAAGGACCGCTTTTCCGGTCGCATACATAATGCATCCGCATCCGGATAGCCGCGTACATACCAGGGGCTATCTTCCAGCCCCATCGCCAAACTCCTATGGCTGAGTGAGAGTGGTAAAGCCACATAGTCTGATTGCCTGGTTCGCCACACTGACACCTCCTTCATGGACCAAGACGTTGCATCAAGTGTGATCATGTGCTATTCCAAACACCCCTATAGTATCTACGTGGGGGCTGAAGCCGATGACTGGAAAACTCTCAGGAATACAAAAACGGCCACGCAAGAGGGAAGAACTTTTAGACAAAGGCACAAATATATTACAAAGCCTTCATATATAATAAAAAGTCTGGACAATTCGGGTACATTTATTCGAACATAATGTCCTTTGAGCAGTGACCCTCTATCAAGCGGGCACCCTCTAGGACGTCCTCTAAATAGCGCTCTGGCATGCGGTGGTTCTTGCCTCCGGGAGGGCCCTCGACAGCCACTTCGGTAACCTTCATCTTTGCCAAGTGCATCTTGACGCGGGCGAAGGCCATCTGTGCACCTTATATGCACACCGACCGCTTGATTGCGTCGATTTGGGGCACTGCATTGACAAGTCACCGCGCCAAGATGAAATAACTATTCGGAATGGGTTTGGGTGGCCCTAGCCGAACTAGGACATCCTTCATGGCCACTCCGGACATCTTATGCAGCTCGGCCCACTATGCCATTTGGTCATTCAGGAGCGCCAGGCGCTCCCGCGCTGCGAACTGTGACCAGAACAGCTTCTCTCTCGCATGTCCCTCCTGAGCCTGGAAGAATCGCGTAGCGTCGACGACACTCTTCGGAAGATCCGCAAAAGCATGTGGAGAACTCCACAGTCGATGAAGCAAGGCATATCTTTGATCGCCAAACTTTGTTTGTAAAAGAAAGGGCTTACTAGCCGCTATCTGCCCGGCCTGCCGGACCTCCTCGCGAGCCGCCCTAGATTCGGATCACGCCTCTTTGGCCTCCTCAAGGGCCTTGGCAAGCTCGGTTGCCTTGGCTTTATTCTCCTCCTCGAGGGACTTGCACGTGCGGGTAGCGTCCTTGAGCTCTTGCTGTACTACAGATACCCGCTCCTCGACCTGGCGCCGGGTGGCCTGTTCGGTCTTCAAATCTGCAGCCGCTTTATCAGCGGCCGCATTGCTCACTCTCGCCTGCTCCTTGGCCCGGGCAAGTTCACCCCTGTGGGTCTCGACCTCAGTAGTGCCATATGCAATTTCACACATGACGAAGTCCAAGTTTCAACTTGGCATTCACACATTCATATAGGCATAAATGGGATGTTCGCAGCATACCTTGTGCCTCGTCGAGCCGCTTATTAATAAGGACGATGTCCTCATCGGCCTGCTTCAGTTGCCGTTTCAGTTCAGAAACCTCCGCGGCCTGGGCGGTTGCCGCTAACAGTGAAGCCTGTTTTTCCAGCCAAATAAGGATGTTACTTCCTGCAGATATATGTAGATCTTTTGTTCGCCCTTCTTCCTAGGCCGACTAGAGTCTCAGGGGCTACTATCCATATATAGGCATATTTTCCATATGGAAAGTGGCTAAAGACATTACATCGCATACCTCGAAGCCCATTAGTAGGCTCGTAAAGGCTTCATGCAGCCCGCTTTTAGCGGACTGAATCTTCTCAGCCACCGTACCCATCGAGGTACGGTGCTCCTACAAGACGGACGCACTCCGCAGACCGTCCCTCAGCATGTTCGGCGCCTCCGGATTCATGGAGGTCACCGTAAGAATAGGCGCTCCACCTCCCTTGAAGGGGTCCCCTCACTTGACTCCGGATCCGTCTCCGGAGCAGCATTCGGCTAGGGGCCGAACAATCCAGGGCCCCCATCCCCGGTCTTCATGGGGGTCGCGTCCCCAGTGTCCTCAACGGCCAAGGTATTACCCTCCGGTGCTGTATTGATGGTCCCCTGCACCTCTCGGCGATCTGGAGAAATCCTCTACAATGACACCTCGATGTCATCTGCCCTAGGGGGCAAGGAAACTTGCGGAGGCGTCTCGCTCTCCATCATCTCCGACGACAAATCCCCTGACGAGGAGGATTGTTGAGGAAGATCGCGGGCCGGACTGAAACACATGATTTAATGATTATTCTCACAATTCATAAAGGAGCGGATGTATGTAAAGCGTCCTTAGGTACTTACGATTCAGCAAGGGGCTTGGTACGGGGGCGGGGCTTGGGGTTATCCTCGATGTCCGAATCCGAGTCATTCGAAAGGGATAACTTTCCCCTTTTTGACGCCCTTGCCTCCGGGTCTGCGGAGGCCGCCCTCTTTTTCCCTTTGAGAGGTGGTTTATCTTCTTCTTCCTCCTCCTCGTCCTCATTTTCATCTCTCTCGTGAGAGGAGGGAGCCTTGATCCCTCCGGACAATGCGTCCAAGGTACCTTCCTGGTGGAGGCCAATTTCGGCCTCCTTGTTCTTCTTCTTGTTGTCCTTTTTTACCGACACCTGGTATGGCACCGGGACCATCATCCTCATTAGGAGGGAATCGACTGAGCCTTCGGGAAGGGGGGCGGGGACACCTGATCCACTCCGCCTTCTTTGTCCAGACCTGTTTAAAGGATGGAATGGTTAGTGTATCCCTGGATTAACAAACCAAGCTATAGGCGGAAGCTTAGCCCTTACCGGGGGTGGATGGTTGCAGTCAAGACCAACGTCGTCGGACGTCTCCGGCCATGACTTTTGAGATTTAAAGAGCAATTTCTAGATTTCTTTGTGCGTCCTACTGAAGAATTGTCGCAGAGTTCACGTCCCTTCCAGATTAAAGTCCCATGAATGGAGAGGCCGTCGCTGGCAGGGAAGGGTTCAACAGATGAGCATCACCTGAATCATGTCAGTGAGGCGGGTGTTCTTCTCTATGATACTTTTGATGCGCTTTTGCAACATCAGCACCTCATCGACCGATCCCCAGTCTGGACCCTTGTTGGTCCATGAAGCGAGTCACAGAGGGGGTCCTGATCTAAATGCAGGAGTGGCCGCCCACTTGGTGCCACGGGGTTCGGTAATATAAAACCACTCCTGCTGCCATGTCTTGACGGTATCCACAAAGGCCCCTTTAGGCCAGATAGCGTGAGGAAGCTTGCTCACCATGGCTCCGCCGCAATCCACATGCTCCCCATCGACCACCTTCGGCTTCACGTTGAAGGTCTTGAGCCACAGGCCGAAGTGTGGGGGGATGCGGAGAAATGCCTCGCACATTTTGATGAACACCGAGATATGGAGGAAGGAGTTTGGGGCTACATCATGAAAATCTAGCCAGTTGTAGAACATGAGGCAGCGAACAAAGGGGTGAAGGGTAAACCCTAACCCGCGGAGGAAGTGGAGGATGAACATGACCCTTTCGCCAGGCTCTGGAGTAGGGATGACTTGTCCCTTTGTCGGAAGCCTGTGTGCGATTTCCGCGGTTAAGTACCTCGCCTCCCGGAGTCCCTGGATATCCTTCTTCGTCATGGAAGAGGCCACCCACTTGCCTTCAGAACCGGATCCAGACATGGTTAGAGCGCATGGTGGCAAGGGAGAAGGATTGGGACTTGGGCGCTGGAGCTCAAAGATGGGAAGGATGAGGAAGGAGAAGGCGTGGGGGTAAAAGAGGGGTCCTTATCCTTTTATAAAGGCAACGGATATCAAACGACCTCACGCAAGCCTTAAAATTTGCCTATTCCCAAGGGGTTGAGCAGATGGCACGGTTGGATTACCCAAGCCCTCATTGATGAGAATCCCGTAATAAGGGGACACGATCTTTGCTTTGACAAGACGTGTCGCTAGGAGTTGCGTCTCGAAACGTGAAACGGGAGGCTGAAAAAATGGTTCAAAATAATAATAAGACCGGGATTCAATGCCTCGCCGAAAAAGTTGTCATAAGACATGACCTATTTTTTGCTTAAGTATTTTGCCTTTGTGGTTCAGGGTTGAGACTATTGTACAGAGCCGGATGTAGTTCTCTTGGTCGGGCTACTTTGGAGTATTCGGAGGAGGAACCCGCCTTGCAATGCCGAAGACAATCTGTGCGCCGGACACATCGTAATTGAAGCCTGGTTCAGGGGCTACTGAGGGAGTCCTGGATTAGGGGGTCCCCGGGCGTCCGGGCTATGTGACGTGGGCCGGACTGGTGGGCTATGAAGATACAAGATAGAAGGCTTCCCCCATGTCCGGATGGGACTCTCCTTGGCGTGGAAGGCAAGCTTGGCATTCGGATATGAAGATTCCTTTCTCTGTAAACCGACTCTGTACAAACCCTAGCCCCTTCCGGTATCTATATAAACTGAAGGGTTTAGTCCGTAGAGGCAGTCATAATCATACAAGCTAGACATCTAGGGTTTAGCCATTACGATCTTGAGGTAGATCAACTCTTGTAACCCCTATACTCATCAAAGTCAATCAAGCATGACATAGGGTTTTACCTCCATCAAGAGGGTCCGAACCTGGTTAAACATCGTGTCCCCCGCCTCCCATTACCTTTGATCCTTAGACGCACAGTTCGGGACCCCCTACCCAAGATCTGCCGATTTTGACACCGACAAGCGTGACGACGATGCGGGCCGTGGCGAGGGCGGGGGCATGGCCATGTCCCACGGTGAGTACGACAGGCAACGGCGCCGCGCAGGATGGATGTGGGAGTGCGCGGGGATGCAGCAGCGGGCGCGCGGCTGCAGCGGCCAGCACCAGGTAGTAGGAGCAGAGGAGCGAGGCGCGGGGCAGCGTCAATAG
>NC_041386.1:339625199-339685232 GCF_002162155.2 Triticum dicoccoides
AGGGCGATGCCTGTTGCTGTGGCGGCCATCGACAGTGGCCACCGCACGATGAACAGGGGAGAAGGGGATTAGTGGGCGCGGGTGGGCCGGCCTGTCTGGTTGCGGCTAGCTGGCCAAGAGGCCCACTGGGGGAGAGCGGTCCTTTTAAATTTGTTTCCTTTTTATTTTTAAACTTTTCTATTTATTGTTTTCTATTTAGGTTGCAGTTTAATTTAGTTTTATAAAATATAACACTAGCCCCTAAATTAGTATTTATAATTAGGCTACTGCCCTAAATAATTTGGCACTTTTAGATAGGTTTGCATTTGTTTTATTATTTAAAGGAATTTAATAATTGTTTTTAGCTACTATTTTATCTATTTTAGGATATTTATAAATATTTCATAAAAGTGTGGTTTCTCCACCATAATTAGTTATGGAATATTTGCAACATTATGAGCATTTTAGTTTTGACAATTTGAAAACTTTAAATTTGGACTTTAATTTAAATTTGAATTTAAACCGGACGGAATCATAGGGGAATTTAGCAACAGCGAAAACGATAACATGGCACCATTAACATGGGATTACTGTAGCTTAATTATCCGGGCATTATAAATCTCGTCTGTCGGCGTTCTGGGAACGGGGGTCCCCAGACTTGCCTGCCTGCGGCCTACGGCGTGGCTCAAAGGGGGGCCCAGCACGGCCCGTCTTCATCAACACAGTGTTGGGTAACGTAGCAGAAATTCAAAATTTTCCTACACGTCACCAAGATCTATCTATGGAGAAACCAGCTACGAGTAGAAGGAGAGTGCATCTACATACCCTTGTAGATCGCTAAGCGGAAGCGTTCAAGTGAACGGGGTTGATGGAGTCGTACTCGTCGTGATTCAGATCACCGATGATCAAGTGCCGAACGGACGGCACCTCCGCGTTCAACACACGTACAGCCCGGTGACGTCTCCCACGCCTTGATCCAGCAAGGAGAGAGGGAGAGGTTGAGGAAGACTCCATCCAACAGCAGCACAACGGCGTGGTGGTGGTGGAGCAGCGTGGCAATCCCGCAGGGCTTCGCCAAGCACCACGGGAGAGGAGAAGAACTTGGGAGAGAGGGAGGGGCTGCACCAAAGGCATAAGGTGTGTTTGGGAGGCCCTCCTACCCCACTATATATAGGGATCCCAAGGGGGGGGTGCGCCAGCCCCTAGGAGATCCAATCTCCAAGGGGGCGGCGGCCAGGGGAGGAGTCCTCCCCCCCCAAGGCACCTAGGAGGTGCCTTCCCCTGCTGGGACTCTTCCTTTAGGGTTTCCCCAGGCGCATGGGCCTCTTGGGGCTGGTGCCCTTGGCCCATGTAGGCCAAGGCGCACCCCCTACAGCCCATGTGGCCCCCCGTGGCAGGTGGCCCCACCCGGTGGGCCCCCGGGACCCTTCCGGTGGTCCCGGTACAATACTGATGACCCCGAAACTTGTCCCAATGGCCGAAACAGGACTTCCTATATATAAATCTTTACCTCCGGACCATTCCGGAACTCCTCGTGACGTCCGGGATCTCATCCGGGACTCCGAACAACATTCGGTAACCACATACAAGCTTCCTTTATAACCCTAGCGTCATCGAACCTTAAGTGTGTAGACCCTACGGGTTCGGGAGACATGCAGACATGACCGAGACGTTCTCCAGTCAATAACCAACAGCGGGATCTGGATACCCATGTTGGCTCCCACATGTTCCACGATGATCTCATCGGATGAACCACGATGTCAAGGACTCAATCGATCCCGTATTCAATTCCTTTTGTCTATCGGTATGTTACTTGCCCGAGATTCGATCGTCGGTATACCGATACCTTGTTCAATCTCGTTACCGGCAAGTCACTTTACTCGTTCCGTAACACATCATCCCGTGATCAACTCCTTGGTCACATTGCGCATATGATGATGTCCTACCGAGTGGGCCCAGAGATACCTCTCCGTTTACACGGAGTGACAAATCCCAGTCTCGATCCGCATAAAACAATAGATACTTTCGGAGATACCTGTAGTGCACCTTTATAGTCACCCAGTTACGTTGTGACGTTTGATACACCCAAAGCACTCCTATGGTATCCAGGAGTTACACGATCTCATGGTCAGAGGAAGAGATACTTGACATTGGCAAAGCTCTAGCAAACGAACTACACGATCTTTGTGCTATGCTTAGGATTGGGTCTTGTCCATCACATCATTCTCCTAATGATGTGATCCCGTTATCAACGACATCCAATGTCCATAGCCAGGAAACCATGACTATCTGTTGATCACAACGAGCTAGTCAACTAGAGGCTCACTAGGGACATATTGTTGTCTATGTATTCACACATGTATTACGATTTCCGGATAATACAGTTATAGCATGAATAAAAGACTATTATCATGAACAGAGAAATATAATAATAACACTTTTATTATTGCCTCTAGGGCATATTTCCAACAGTCTCCCACTTGCACTAGAGTCAATAATCTAGTTCACATCGCCATGTGATTAACACTCACATGTCACATCGCCATGTGACTAATACCCAAGAGTTTACTAGAGTCAGTAGTCTAGTTCACATCACTATGTGATTAACACTCAATGAGTTTTATGTCTGATCATGTTGCTTGTGAGAGAGGTTTTAGTCAACGGGTCTGAACCTTTCAGATCCGTGTGTGCTTTACAAATCTCTATGTCATCTCCTAGATGCAGCTACGACGCTCTATTTGGAGCTGTTCCAAATAACTGTTCTACTTGGAGCTATTCTAAATTATTGCTCCATTATATGTATCCGGTCTCTCTACTCAGAGCTATCCAGATAGGTGTCAAGCTTGCATCGACATAACCCTTTACGACGAACTCTTTTATCGCCTCCATAATCGAGAAAATTCCTTAGTCCACTAGTTACTAAGGATAACTTTGACCGCTGTCCTGTGAGCCATTCTTGGATCACTCTTGTACCCCTTGACTGACTCATGGCAAGGCACACTTCAGGTGCGGTACACAGCATAGCATACTGAAGAGCCTACGTCTTAAGCATAGGGGACGACCTTCGTCCTTTCTCTCTATTCTGCCGTGGTCGAGCTTTAAGTCTTAACTTCGTACCTTACAACTCAGGCAAGAACTCCTTCTTTGACTGGTCCATCTTGAACACCTTCAAGATCATGTTAAGGTATGTGCTCATTTGAAAGTACCATTAAGCGTTTTGATCTATCCTTATAGATCTTGATGCTCAATGCTCAAGCAGCTTAATCCAGGTTTTCCATCGAAAAACACTTTCCAAATAACCCTATATGCTTTCCAGAAATTCTACGTCATTTCTGATCCATAATATGTCAACAACATATACTCATCAGAAATTCTATAGTGCTCCCACTCAATTCTTTGGAAATACAAGTTTCTCATAAACTTTGTACAAATCCAAAATCTTTGATCATCATCAAAGCATACATTCCAACTCCGAGATGCTCACTCCAGTCCTTAGAAGGATTGCTGGAGCTTTGCATACTTATTAGCATCTTTCGGGATTGACAAAACCTTCTGGTTGCATCACATACAACCTTTCCTCAATAAAATCGTCGAGGAAACAATGTTTTGACATCCTATCTGCAAGATTTCATAAATAATGCAGTAATCGCTAATATAATTCCAACAGACTCTTAGCATCGCTACGAGTGAGAAAATCTCATTGTAGTCAACACCTTGAACTTGTCGGAAAACATCTTAACGACAAGTCGAGCTTTCTTAATGGTGACATTTACCATCATTGTCCGTCTTCCTTTTGAAATCCATCTGTACTCATTAGCCTTACGACCATCGAGCCGTTCTGCTATATGGATACTATCTCGGATTTCATGGCTTCTAACCATTTGTTGGAATTCGGGCCCACCATCGCTTCTCCATAGCTCGTAGGTTCATTGTTGTCTAGCAACATGACTTCCAAGACAGGATTACGTACCATTCTGAAGTAGTACGCATCCTTGTCATCCCACGAGGTTTGGTAGTGACTTGATCTGAAGTTTCATGATCAATATCATAAGCTTCCACTTCAATTGGTGTAGGTGCCACAGGAACAACTTCCTGTGCCCTGCCACACACTAGTTGAAGAGACGGTTCAATAACCTCATCAAGTCTCCACCATCCTCCCACTCAACTCTTTTGAGAGAAACCTTTCCTCGAGAAAGGACCCGATTCAAGAAACAATCCATATTGCTTTCGGATCTGAATTAGGAGGTATACCCAACTGTTTTGGGTGTCCTATGAAGATGCATTTTATCCGCTTTGGGTTCGAGCTTAATCCTGAAACTTTTTCACATAAGCGTCGCAGCCCCAAACCTTTAAGAAACGACAACTTAGGTTTCTCTAAACCATAATTCATACGGTGTCATCTCAACGGAATTACGTGGTGCCCTATTTAAAGTGAATGTGGTTGTCTCTAATGCCTAACCCATGAACGATAGTGGTAATTCGATAAGAGACATCATGGTACGCACCATATCCAATAGGGTGCAACTATGATGTTCGGACACACCATCACACTATGGTGTTCCAGACGGTATTAATTGCGAAACAATTTCCACAATGTCTTAATTGTGTGCCAAAACTCGTAACTTAGATATTCATCTCTATGATCATATCATAGACATTTTATCCTCCTGTCACAATGATCTTCTACTTCACTCTGAAATTACTTGAACCATTCAATAATTCAGACTTGTGTTTCATCAAGTAAATATTCTCAACATCTACTCGAATCATCTGTGAAGTAAGATCATAACGATATTCACTGCATGCCTCAGCACTCATTTGATTGGACACATCAAAATGTGTTACTTCCAACAAGTTGCTATCTTGTTCCATCTTATTGAAAACCGAGGCTTTTCAGTCATCTTGCCTATGTGGTATGATTTGCATATCTCAAGTGATTCAAAATCAAGTGAGTCCGAACGGTCCATTTGCATGGAGTTTCTTCATGCATATATACCAATAGACATGGTTCGCATGTCTCAAACTTTTCAAAATTGAGTGAGTCCAAAGATCCATCAACATGGAGCTTCTTCATGCGTTTTATTCCATTATGACTTACATGGCAGTGCCACAAGTAAGTGGTACTATCATTACTATCTTATATCTTTTGGCATGAAAATGTGTATCACTACGATCGAGATTCAATAAACCATTCAGGTTTAATACTAATCTTGATGGTAGAGGGAGCGTGCGATGTTTGATTATATCAAACTTGGAAACACTTCCAACACATATCGTCAGCTCTCCTTTAGCTAGTCTCCGTTTATTCCGTAGCCTTTTATTTCGAGTTACTGACACTTAGCAACCGAACCGGTATCTAATACCCTGGTGCTACTAGGAGTACTAGTAAAGTACACATTAACACAATGTATATCCAATATACTTCTATCGACCTTGCCAGCCTTCTCATCTACCAAGTATCTAGGGTAATTCTGCTCTAGTGGCTGTTCCCCTTATTACAGAAGCACTCAGTCTCGGGTTTGGGTTCAACCTTGGGTTTCTTCACTAGAGCAGCAGCTGAATTGCCGTTTCATGAAGTATCCCTTCTTGCCCTTGCCCTTCTTGAAACTAGTGGTCTCACTGACCATCAACATTGATGCTCCTTCTTGATTTCTACTTTCGCGGTGTCAAACATCGCGAATATCTCAAGGATCATCATATATGTCCCTGATATATTATAGTTCATCACGAAGCTCTAGCAGCTTGGTGGTAATGACTTCGGAGAAACTATCACTATTTCATCTGGAAGATCAACCCCCACTCGATTCAAGTGATTGTTGCACTCAGACAATCTGAGCACAAGCTCAACGATTGAGCTTTTCTCCCTTAGTTTGCAGGCTAAGAAAATTGTCGGAGGTCTTTTACCTCTTGACGTGGGCACGAGCCTGAAATCCCAATTTCAGCCCTCAAAACATCTCATATGTTTCGCGATGTTTCAAAAACATCTTTGGTGCCTCAATTCTAAACCGTTTAACTGAACTATCACATAGTTATCAAAACGTGTATGTTCGATGTTCGAAACATCCACAAACGACGTTTGGGGTTCAGCACATTGAGCAGTGCATTAAGGACATAAGCTTTCTACTGTCCGCATAATCGCTACTTTCAACTTTCAACTATATTTTCTCTAGGAACATATCTAAACAGTAGAACTATAGCGTGAGCTACGACATAATTTGCAAAAGGTCTTTTGACTATGTTCAGGATAATTAAGTTCATCTTATGAACTCCCACTCAGATAGACATCCCTCTGGTCATCTAAGTGATTACATGATTCGAGTCAACTAGGCCGTGTCCGATCATCACGTGAGACGGACTAGTCATCATCGGTGAACATCTTCATGTTGATCGTATCTACTATACGACTCATGCTCGACCTTTCGGTCTCCGTGTTCCGAGGCCATGTCTGTACATGCTAGGCTCGTCAAGTTAACCCTAAGTGTTTTCGCTGTGTAAAACTGTCTTACACCCGTTGTATGTGAACGTAAGAATCCATCACACCCGATCATCACGTGGTGCTTAGAAGCGACGAACTGTAGCAATGGTGCACAGTTAGGGGAGAACACTTCTTGAAATTGTTGTAAGGGATCATCTTATTTACTACCATCGTCCTAAGCAAACAAGATGCATAAACATGATAAACATCACATGCAATCAAATAGTGACATGATATGGCCAATATCATTTTGCTCCTTTTGATCTTCATCTTCGGGGCTCCATGATCATCATCGTCACCGGCACGACACCATGATCTCCATCATCATGATCTCCATCATCGTGTCTTCATGAAGTTGTCACGCCAACGACTACTTCTACTTCTATGACTAACGCGTTTAGCAATAAAGTAAAGTAGTTTACATGGCGTTCTTCAATGACACGCAGGTCATACAATAAATAAAGACAACTCCTATGGCTCCTGCCGGTTGTCATACTCATCGACATGCAAGTCGTGAATCCTATTACAAGAACATGATCAATCTCATACATCACATGTCATTCATCACATTCTTCTTGGCCATATCACATCACATAGCATACCCTGCAAAAACAAGTTAGACGTCCTCTAATTGTTGTTGCATGTTTTACGTGGCTGCTATGGGTTTCTAGCAAGAACGTTTCTTACCTACGCAAGACCACAACGTGATATGCCAATTGCTATTTACCCTTCATAAGGACCCTTTTCATCGAATCCGTTCCGACTAAAGTGGGAGAGACTGGCACCCGCTAGCCACCTTATGCACCAAGTGCATGTCAATCGGTGGAACCTGTCTCACGTAAGAGTGCGTGTAAGGTCGGTCCGGGCCGCTTCATCCCACAATACCGTCGAAACGAGATTGGACTAGTAACGGTAAGCATATTGAACAACATCAACGCCCACAACTACTTTGTGTTCTACTCGTGCAAAGAATCTACGCAATAGACCTAGCTCATGATGCCACTGTTGGGTAACGTAGCAGAAATTCAAAATTTTCCTACACGTCACCAAGATCTATCTATGGAGAAACCAGCTACGAGTAGAAGGAGAGTGCATCTACATACCCTTGTAGATCGCTAAGCGGAAGCGTTCAAGTGAACGGGGTTGATGGAGTCGTACTCGTCGTGATTCAGATCACCGATGATCAAGTGCCGAACGGACGGCACCTCCGCGTTCAACACACGTACAGCCCGGTGACGTCTCCCACGCCTTGATCCAGCAAGGAGAGAGGGAGAGGTTGAGGAAGACTCCATCCAACAGCAGCACAACGGCGTGGTGGTGGTGGAGGAGTGTGGCAATCCCGCAGGGCTTCGCCAAGCACCACGGGAGAGGAGAAGAACTTGGGAGAGAGGGAGGGGCTGCACCAAAGGCATAAGGTGTGTTTGGGAGGCCCTCCTACCCCACTATATATAGGGATCCCAAGGGGGGGGGGTGCGCCAGCCCCTAGGAGATCCAATCTCCAAGGGGGCGGCGGCCAGGGGAGGAGTCCTCCCCCCCAAGGCACCTAGGAGGTGCCTTCCCCTGCTGGGACTCTTCCTTTAGGGTTTCCCCAGGCGCATGGGCCTCTTGGGGCTGGTTCCCTTGGCCCATGTAGGCCAAGGCGCACCCCCTACAGCCCATGTGGCCCCCCGTGGCAGGTGGCCCCACCCGGTGGGCCCCCGGGACCCTTCCGGTGGTCCCGGTACAATACCGATGACCCCGAAACTTGTCCCAATGGCCGAAACAGGACTTCCTATATATAAATCTTTACCTCCGGACCATTCCGGAACTCCTCGTGACGTCCGGGATCTCATCCGGGACTCCGAACAACATTCGGTAACCACATACAAGCTTCCTTTATAACCCTAGCGTCATCGAACCTTAAGTGTGTAGACCCTACGGGTTCGGGAGACATGCAGACATGACCGAGACGTTCTCCAGTCAATAACCAACAACGGGATCTGGATACCCATGTTGGCTCCCACATGTTCCACGATGATCTCATCGGATGAACCATGATGTCAAGGACTCAATCGATCCCGTATTCAATTCCTTTTGTCTATCGGTATGTTACTTGCCCGAGATTCGATCGTCGGTATACCGATACCTTGTTCAATCTCGTTACCGGCAAGTCACTTTACTCGTTCCGTAACACATCATCCCGTGATCAACTCCTTGGTCACATTGCGCATATGATGATGTCCTACCGAGTGGGCCCAGAGATACCTCTCCGTTTACACGGAGTGACAAATCCCAGTCTCGATCCGCATAAAACAATAGATACTTTCGGAGATACCTGTAGTGCACCTTTATAGTCACCCAGTTACGTTGTGACGTGTGATACACCCAAAGCACTCCTACGGTATCCAGGAGTTACACGATCTCATGGTCAGAGGAAGAGATACTTGACATTGGCAAAGCTCTAGCAAACAAACTACACGATCTTTGTGCTATGCTTAGGATTGGGTCTTGTCCATCACATCATTCTCCTAATGATGTGATCCCGTTATCAACGGCATCCAATGTCCATAGCCAGGAAACCATGACTATCTGTTGATCACAACGAGCTAGTCAACTAGAGGCTCACTAGGGACATATTGTTGTCTATGTATTCACACGTGTATTACGATTTCCGGATAATACAGTTATAGCATGAATAAAAGACTATTATCATGAACAGAGAAATATAATAATAACACTTTTATTATTGCCTATAGGGCATATTTCCAACACACAGACCCAAGACCCTCGCGAGGGGCCAAGCCTCGCGGGGCGGACGACACGGAGCTTCCTCAGGCACGACCTCATCAGGCTGGCTCGCGAGGAGGCGGAGAGATCAAGGCAGGGTACCTCACGAGGTGCCCGTGACGCAAGCCATGACGACCAAAGGCGCCAGGCGGGCGCCAACCACGCAGTGTCCTCCTTTCCTCTTTGGTGCAAAGGGAGCAAGCGCAGGCGAGAGCATCAAGCAAAGGAACCCGTTTCGGTGCAACGAGACCAAGACCAGTCCAACGGCAGGGAGGAAGTCATTGTGGAGCCCCAGCCAGCGTCACCACGAGAGCCTTTGGCAGGCGAGGACCAACTTTAGTCAGGATAAGTGTACCAGCTGTTCCCCTTCAAAGTGGCCAATTGTTGGTGCCCTTCCCGCTCAATATTTGAGAAGAGTCCCAGGGCCTTTGCCTATAAATAGGACTAGCCACCCACAGGGTAGAAGAGATCGGATGGCAATCGAAAAGAGAGAGAGAGAGAAGGGTGACTAAACTCCTCCTAGCAATTCGTCGCCCCAGCCAAGGACAGACCCTCGCGAGGCTGTTCTTCCTTGTATTGCTCATCATCATCAGCCCAAGAGGCAATCCACCACACCACACACTGGAGTAGGGTATTACACCACAACGGTGGCCCGAACCAGTATAAACCCTATGTCTCTTGTGCTGTTCTTTCCATAGCTTAGATCTTAGCGTGGCGGAGGGGTGCAGGTAGGTAGAAGGCGAAATCTCCACGCGTACCCCAGTGTTCGAACCTCAAGGGTCTGCTGGAACCCGAAATCCAATATTTGGCACGCCAGGTAGGGGTGCGCCGGAATTCGTCTTCCACCACCCCGTTCTCCTCCGACCATCGCGTCCATGTCTGACGCTCGTCGGGCCCGTGCCAAGCGCCGGGCCGCTCTCGCCTCCCGCGTCGCCCAGACGGCTCCTGTTGGCGGGCGTCCTCGCCGTTCCCAGTCACCTGCCGTCAACGCCACCACCGGCCCGACGGGGGACGAGCAGCAAGCGTCGTCTCATCATCCGTCCGTGCGGCAAGACGGCCGCACCGCTACTCCCTCGCTCACCCCAGCTGGTTCTTCGTCCCGCGCGCTCCGTGCACCCATGGAGGCTCGAGCTGCACTCATCGCGGCAAACGAGCTCCTACGTGTAGGATCTAGAAGTAGATGTGTCTAGAGGGGGGTGATTAGACACTTAATGCTAAAGTTGCAATTTTTAAGCTTTTTCGGTTTAAGTGGAGTTTAAGCACAATTACAACACACACAATACATGTCAAGCGAACATGCAAAGAGTATATGAGCAGTGGAATGTAAAGCATGCAACTTGCAAGAATGTAAAGGGAAGGGTTTGGAGAAATCAAACGCAATGGGAGACACGGATGTTTTTCCCGTGGTTCGGATAGGTGGTGCTATCCTACATCCACGTTGATGGAGACTTCAACCCACAAAGGGTACCGGTTGCGAGAGTCCACGGAGGGCTCCACCCACAAAGGGTAACGGTTGCGCAGTCCACACAGGGCTCCACCCACGAAGGATCCACGAATAAGCAACCACCCACAAAGGGTCCACGAAGAAGCAACCTTGTCTATCCCACCATGGCCATCGCCCACACAGGACTTGCCTCACTAGCGGTAGATCTTCACGAAGTAGGCGATCTCCTTTCCCTTACAAACTCCTTGGTTCAACTCCACAATCTTGTCGGAGGCTCCCAAGTGACACCTAGCCAATCTAGGAGACACTACTCTCCAAGAAGTAACAAATGGTGTGTAGGTAATGAACTCCTTGCTCTTGTGCTTCAAATGATAGTCTCCCCAACACTCAGCTCTCTCTCATAGGATTTGGATTTTGTGGAAAGAAGATTTGAGTGGAAAGCAACTTGGAGAGGCTAGAGATCAAGATTCATATGGTAGGAATGGAATTTCTTGGTCTCAACACATGAGTAGGTGGTTCTCTCTCAGAACATATGAGTTGGAATGGTGTATGCGTTCTGATAGCTCTCACTTCGAATGAAGAGGAGGTGGAGGGATATATATAGCCTCCACACAAAATCCAACCGTTACACACAGTTTTCCAATCTCGGTGGGACCGAATCAACAAACTCGGTCGGACCAAAAAGGTAAACCTAGTGACCGTTAAAGATTTCGGTGGGACCGACTGGATCAACTCGGTGGGACCGATGTGCTAGGGTTAGGGTAAATCCAAAACTCGGTTTGACCGATTACTCAAACTCGGTGGGACCGATTTGGGTAATAAGTGAAACTGAGATTTGGCCAAGCAAACTCGGTGGAACCGATTGCATATCTCGGTGGGACCGAGAATATTGCAATGGGTAACAGAGAGTTTGCAAGCCCATCTTGGTGAGACCGAGATCCCAACGGTGAGATCGAACTGATTAGGGTTTGGCAGTGGCTTATGACAAGTGAAACTCGGTGGCGCCGGATAGGAAGAATCGGTAGGACCGAGTTTGGCTTAGGGTTTAGGTCATATGTGGAAGTGGGAAAGTAGCTGAGGGTTTTGGAGCATATCACTAAGCACATGAAGCAAGAGGCTCATTAAGCAACACCTCATCCCTCCTTGATAGTATTGGCTTTTCCTAAAGACTCAATGTGATCTTGGATCACTAAAATGTAAAATGAGGAGTCTTGAGCTTGCAGCTTTAGCCAATCCTTTGTCCTTAGCATCTTGAAGGAGTTCCCACAACCTTTAGTCCATGCCACTCCATTGTTGAACTTATCTGAAACATGCTAGATCGAAATGTTAGTCCAACAAGAGATATGTTGTCATCAATTATCAAAACCACCCAGGGAGCACTTGTGCTTTCAATCTCCCCCTTTTTGGTAATTGATGGCAACATACATCAAAGCTTTAGATAAAGATATAAAGAGCAGCAAGTAAAGCTTTGGAAGGACATGTAACAAGCATAGGCTCCCCCTACATGTATGCACTCATGTAAATATGAAATATAGAGGCATGTGAGAGCATAACCATGACAGAGTAGGCAATGTGTTACATGCATCTTGGCCATATGCATCAGAGCAAAAGATTATCAAGGAAAATACCTTCATGCTCATGAGTCCTTCTTGCAAACAGTATGTACATAAGCAAGAACTCCTCATACTCATGATTTTGATGCATATACTTACCTTGTGGTCTTGAGTTGGCTTAGGATGGAATGAACCTGCACAAACAAGGTTAGATAACACAGGTACGTCCACTAGCCAGAGCAAACAAAAGAAACCACAAGAATACCAAGACTGGGATGACATGTAGAGAGTGAGTACAAGGTACCACATGAATTCAACATGTCCCCAAGAATAAAGATATGCAATGAATTTGACTGATTTCTTTCCCTTAGGTGTCTTGCTCCCCCTGAATCTTACATGGGATATTGGGAGAAGATAGGAAATAGAAAATCAGGGCTGAAAGATATGAATAGAACTTAATTCAAATGAGTTCATATGAACATGTCTTTCCCCCAAAAAGACATGTGGCATCTCTCCTCTTGAACATCAAGCATCTGGGATCCTTGAGTATTCTCTCCCCCTTGGAGATTTCTTTCTCCCCCTTAATATATGGGATCCTTGAGTATTCTCTCCCCCTTAGTACTTTCTCCTTTGTAGGTGATAAGCTTTTGATGTGATCTCTCTCTCCCTGATGATAAGCTTTGATGTGATCTCTCTCTCCCCCTTTAACATCAATTTCCAAGAAGGTTTTTCCTGAAATCCGTCGAATAGGTTTGGTCCTTGAGGTTCATTACAAAGCAGGGAATAAAACTGTGATGCTTGTAGAGGACAAGATTCATTGAGTGGAGCTGGATCAGAAGAAATATAGAATATGTGGCAAACTGTTTTTCTTGTTGCGAAATCGGTGGCACCGAGTGGCATGTTTCGGTAGTACCGAAGGGATTCGGTTGGACCGAAAATGGCAATTCGGTGAAACCAAGTTCATCACAGAGAAAAACACTTGTCACCTCAGCTCACTAGTCAAGTAAGATCTCACAAAGATTTGCAATGAATTACCTGAAGGATTTACAAGGAATTTGATGCAGAAATATGCAGAACAAAAAACAAAGAGAAAAGAGAAGAAACTGAAAGATCTAGATGAAGTTTTTTTTTGTTTTTGAAAGAAAGGAGAGAGAAAATAAACATGCATGAGACAAATGCAATAACACAAAGAAAGAACACAAGAGAGCTTCATCTAGAGTTGGGCGGTGACATAGTCACCTATGTTAGAGTATATTTACTTAGGAGTCAAGTGGGAACACTTGATCATAGGTCATACTCATCGTTTAAGCTCAAAATGGGGTTACCATCTTTCGTTTAAGCATCTTGATGTATTCACATCTTGTTGAGTTGCTTTGACTCATGTCTTGGAGTAAAGCTTCTCTAAGATGGAATAACATACCTTGGGTGGTGGTGTGGTTCTTGCTCATGTAGTTGAACTTGTGTGGGTGCTCAAGGTTGATGTAGCTCATCAAGAGTTGGGAGCACCACTTGGAGTTTGAGTTCATCTACCTACATGGGTTAGTTCTTGCAACGAAGAGCACTTGTGTATCCAAAAATGACAATCATGAGGCTTAACATAGAATTTGTCAAAGGATATGTTTGAATGGTTTTGTGCTTCCTTGTCTTCAACCACTATTGTGTAGAGTCTTGGTCTTGTAGAGATTGCTCAAGATGTGAGTGAGTCGCAATCTCATGGAATTAGATTCAACCAAGCACCTACATGGGTTAGACAACATGCAAGGTGCAAATATATCCAAGACATAAGATAGTTATCATAAGAGATATATCATGGATTAGTCATAAGCTCATGTCTTGCATGTATCCAATGGAGTTTCTACTCCAAGTTCGAAGCATCAATGATGTTCAATTCTCCTCTCAACCTGCGAAACACTTTCTCATCAAGTGGTTTAGTGAATATATCCGTTAATTGCTTATCGGTGCAAACATGCTTAAGATTGATGTCACCCTTAGCAACATGATCTCGAATGAAATGATGACGAACTTCAATATGCTTAGTTCGAGAATGTTGTACAGGATTATGACCAATTTTGATAGCGCTTTCATTGTCACAAAGCAGTGGAACATGTTTCACATAAATCCCATAATCTTTAAGAGTTTGGGTCATCCAAAGTAATTGAGCACAACATGAACCAGCGACAATGTATTCCGCTTCGGCGGTGGATAAGGATACCGAGTTTTGTTTCTTGGAAGACCAAGACACAAGAGATCTACCAAGAAATTGACAAGTACCCGAAGTAGACTTTCTATCAACCTTGTCTCCGGCATAATCTGAGTCAGAATAGCCAACAAGATCAAAAGAAGACCTCTTAGGATACCAAATGCCAAAATTTGGTGTATGGATTAAATATCTCACTATCCTTTTCACAGCCTTAAGATGACAATCTTTAGGAGCAGCTTGATATCGTGCACACATGCACACACTTAGCATAATATCGGGACGTGAAGCACATAGGTATAACAATGAACCAATCATAGAGCGATAAACCTTTTGATCAACCGGTTCACCATCTTTGGTTAAATCATTATGTCCACTAGTAGGCATGGGTGTAGACATACCTTTGCATTCTTGCATATTGAACTTCTTGAATAAGTCCTTGGTGTACTTTGTTTGAGAGACAAATGTACCTTCCTTAGTTTGCTTGATTTGCATCCCAAGAAAGAATTTGAGTTCACTCATCATAGACATCTCAAACTTCTCTGACATTAGCTTTCCAAACTTTTCACTAAAGAGAGGGTTAGTTGAACCAAATATGATATCATCAACATAAATTTGGCATACAAATAGTTCTCCATTAACCCTTTTAGTAAAAAGAGTAGAATCAATTTTACCAATTTCAAAACCACTTGTAGTAAGGAACTTGGTCAAGCATTTATACCATGCTCTAGGAGCTTGTTTAAGACCATAAAGATCTTTGTGAAGTTTGTAAACATGATTTGGTTTCTTAGGGTTGATAAAGCCGGGAGGTTGTTTGACATAAACTTCCTCCTCTATTTCACCATTTAGAAAAGCAGTTTTAATGTCCATTTGGTACGAGGTGATATTATGGTGATTAGCATAGGCAAGTAAGATACGAATGGACTCAAGTCTAGCAACGGGAGCATAAGTCTCACCATAGTCCATACCTTCGACTTGTGTGTACCCTTGGGCGACGAGACGTGCTTTGTTGCGAACCACTTGTCCATCTTCATCTTGTTTGTTGCGAAACACCCATTTGGTACCAATGATGTTGTGGTTGTTGTCGGGCTTCTCGACCAATGTCCAAACTTGGTTTCTCTCAAAATTATGTAGCTCTTCATGCATAGCATTTATCCAATCCGGATCTTCCAATTCTTCTTCAACCTTCATAGGTTCAATGCTAGAGATGAATGAATAGTTTTCACAAAAGTTAGCTAAACGAGTTTTTGAGCGAGTGATTCTCCCGGTTTGTATATCATTGAGGATTTGCTCGACGGGATGATCTTTGGCAATTCTTGCTCGAACTCATGAGAGCTTTTTCTTGGGTCTTCGTTGAACATCTTCTTCATCTTGTTCTTCTTCTTGGCCTTCTTCATTGTTGACGTCATCGTTCTCTTGTCGTGGTGGAGAAGGAGGTTGTTGATGTTCGTCTTGACGTATTTCCTCGTTTTCTTCATCTTGGTGTGTCCCACTTGTGGATGCTTCCGTGTTGATTCTTGGTTCACCTTGTTGTGAAGTAGAAGATTCCACTTGGACGGATGAAGTACTCTCCTTCACCTCCGTTGGACGAATTTTGCCAATGGACAAGTCTTGAATTGCTTCTGAAGGGTCTTTGTCTCCTACATCAATTGGCAATTGCTCTACTTGCGAGCCATTAGATTCATCAAACTTCACATCTACCGTCTCTTCAACCTTTCGGGTGAAATTGTTGTAGACACGGTAAGTGTGAGAGTTTGAGCCATAACCAAGTAGAAAACCTTCATGAGATTTAGGAGCAAACTTTGAATGACGATGCTTATCAAGAATGTAGCACTTTGAGCCGAATACTCGAAAGTATCCAACTTGGGGTTTGTTACCGGTGAGAAGCTCGTATGCCGTCTTGCCGAGTAGCATGTGAAGATATAAGCGATTTGTTGCGTGACAAGCTGTCTCAACCGCTTCTGCCCAAAAGTGCTTTGGCGTCTTGTATTCATCAAGCATCGTTCTTGCCATTTCGATGAGCGTCCGGTTCTTCCTCTCAACAACTCCATTTTGTTGAGGTGTGTACGTAGCCGAGAACTCGTGTGAAATCCCTTCTTCGTCAAGAAAGGTGTCCACATTTGCGTTCTTGAACTCCGTTCCATTGTCACTCCGAACCTTCTTGATCTTCACATCAAACTGATTTTGGGCCTTCCTAGCGAAGTTTCTGAAGATCTTCTGGACCTGCGACTTGTCATTAAGAAAGAACACCCACGTAAATATTTAAAAATCATCAACTATAACTAGACCAAAAGAATTTCCACCGAGACTCTTGTAGGCGTTGGGACCAAAAAGATCCATGTGAAGTAGCTCGAGTGGCCTCCTTGTGGTCATGATGTTCTTCACGGGATGTCTTCCTCCAACCTGTTTACCTGCTTGACAAGCACTGCAAAGTCTATCCTTATCAAATATGACATCGTTGACTCCAAGGATGTGATTTCCTTTAATAAGCTTGTCAAGGTTTCTCATGCCAACGTGACCTAGTCGTCTATGCCACAACCATCCTTTTGAGGATTTAGCAACAAAGCAAGTTTTAGGTTGTGCCTTTCTAGAGAAATCGACAATGTAAAGATCACCTCTACACATACCGGTAAAGACCATTTTATGATTGTCTCGACGAAATACTTTGCAATCTACCTCAGTAAATAGGACATTTAAACCGAAATCAGCAAGTCTAGATACTGAAAGTAAGTTGTAGCCAAGAGATTCAACAAGCATGACATTTTGAATGGAACTATCATGTGAGATGGCCACCTTACCAAGGCCAACCACTTTACCCTTTGAATTATCACCAAAGGTGACATATTTTCGAGGGCCGTCATTTTCAGCAAGCTCACGAAACATCTCTTCATCTCCGGTCATATGATCAGTACATCCACTATCAAGAACCCATTCCTTTCCTCCTGATTCATATCCCCGAAGATTTGCCATAAGACCAAAATGTCTCATTGCATTATCAAGATCGAAGTCACTATCATCATCATCATCATAATATTCATGTTCATCATGATCTTGTGACTCATCATTTCCTAGAGAGGGTAATTCATTAGATAAATGATCATCAAAGTGGTCACTTTTATGAATTATTATAGCTTTGAATATGATATCATTAATGATTCCAACATCTCCTTTAGCATGCTTAAGATTGGTAAGTTCAAATAGACATTTACCAAAACTAGGATCACTAGAGTTCATCTTACTCAAGGCAATAGATTTATGGAGAATTTCATCCAAAGTTTTCAAGGAATGATCGGGAAATCGTTCCTCAAGAAATTTCCATATAGTATAGGCACAATTTTGAGTAGGCAAACTAGCAATCAAATTTTTGGGCAATCCTCTAATGATGAGCTCAATAGTTCTAAGATTGCAAATCATGTCAATATCTTCATCTAGGGTAGGATGCAAAGGATAAATATGAGATGCACAAGGGCTAGCAATATACTTGTTCAAATGATATTGATTGAAGATTACAAGCATCTCATTTTTCCACTCATGAAAATACTCTCCATCAAGAATAGGCACTCTATGTCTAAGACTCCCTAATGTAGACACATCCATCTTCCTCCAATGGTGATTAAACCAAGGCAATGGAGACCAAAGCTCTGATACCACTTGTAGGATCTAGAAGTAGATGTGTCTAGAGGGGGGTGATTAGACACTTAATGCTAAAGTTGCAATTTTTAAGCTTTTTCGGTTTAAGTGGAGTTTAAGCACAATTTGAACACACACAATACATATCAAGCGAGCATGCAAAGAGTATATGAGCAGCGGAATGTAAATCATGCAACTTGAAAGAATGTAAAGGGAAGGGCTTGGAGAAATCAAACGCAATGGGAGACACGGATGTTTTTCCCGTGGTTCGGATAGGTGGTGCTATCCTACATCCACGTTGATGGAGACTTAAACCCACAAAGGGTAACGGTTGCGAGAGTCCATGGAGGGCTCCACCCACAAAGGGTAACGGTTGCGCGAGTCCACATAGGGCTCCACCCACGAAGGGTCCACGAAGAAGCAACCACCCACAAAGGGTCCACGAAGAAGCAACCTTGTCTATCCCACCATGGCCATCGCCCACACAGGACTTGCCTCACTAGCGGTAGATCTTCACGAAGTAGGCGATCTCCTTGCCCTTACAAACTCCTTGGTTCAACTCCACAATCTTGTCGGAGGCTCCCAAGTGACACCTAGCCAATCTAGGAGACACCACTCTCCAAGAAGTAACAAATGGTGTGTAGGTAATGAACTCCTTGCTCTTGTGCTTCAAATGATAGTCTTCCCAACACTCAGCTCTCTCTCATAGGATTTGGATTTTGTGGAAAGAAGATTTGAGTGGAAAGCAACTTGGAGAGGCTAGAGATCAAGATTCATATGGTAGGAATGGAATTTCTTGGTCTCAACACATGAGTAGGTGGTTCTCTCTCAGAACATATGAGTTGGAATGGTGTATGCATTCTGATAGCTCTCACTTCGAATGAAGAGGAGGTGGAGGGGTATATATAGCCTCCACACAAAATCCAACAGTTACACACAGTTTTCCAATCTCGGTGGGACCGAATCAACAAACTCGGTCGGACCGAAAAGGTAAACCTAGTGACCGTTAGAGATTTCGGTGGGACCGACTGGATCAACTCGGTGGGACTGATGTGCTAGGGTTAGGGTAAATCCAAAACTCAGTTTGACCGATTACTCAAACTCGGTGGGACCGATTTGGGTAATAAGTGAAACTGAGATTTGGCCAAGCAAACTCGGTGGAACCGATTGCATATCTCGGTGGGACCGAGAATATTGCAATGGGTAACAGAGAGTTTGCAAGCCCATCTCGGTGAGACCGAGATCCCATCGGTGAGACCGAACTGATTAGGGTTTGGCAGTGGCTTATGACAAGTGAAACTCGGTGGCGCCGGATAGGAAGAATCGGTAGGACCGAGTTTGGCTTAGGGTTTAGGTCATATGTGGAAGTGGGAAAGTAGCTGAGGGTTTTGGAGCATATCACTAAGCACATGAAGCAAGAGGCTCATTAAGCAACACCTCATCCCTCCTTGATAGTATTGGCTTTTCCTAAAGACTCAATGTGATCTTGGATCACTAAAATGTAAAATGAGGAGTCTTGAGCTTGCGGCTTTAGCCAATCCTTTGTCCTTAGCATCTTGAAGGAGTTCCCACAACCTTTAGTCCATGCCACTCCATTGTTGAACTTATCTGAAACATGCTAGATCGAAATGTTAGTCCAACAAGAGATATGTTGTCATCAATTATCAAAACCACCTGGGGGGCACTTGTGCTTTCACTACGCTACCGTCCCGTCGACGACGTCTACGAAGAATGGCTCGACCGCGTCGCCGAGCTCGTCCGCGCCGCAGGATGCTCTCCCGCGTCGTCCGTTCCGCTGCACCGCACCCCGCCCCACACGAGTGACGAAGCTCCGGGGGCGCCCCAGCCGCCTCCTCCTCAAGAAGGCGCCATGGCTCCAAGGTGCGTGGCCCCTGGGCGGAACCCGCTCCGTAAGGTGCCAGCGCGGCAAGATCAGAGCTGCCAAGAAGTCCCTCACCCGCAAGAAGCTGCCCGGGCGCTCCCTACTCCAGCACGCCGCGACCATGCTCCTGCTCCCGCACGTCAAGACCCCGCGTTGCTCCCAGCTGTAGCACATGGGGACATGCAAGACCAAGCTCTCCGTCACCCAAGGCCTCCCGTGGCCACAGCAGGCTGCCGTGCCTTCACCACCGAGCTACGCAGCATTGCATGGCCCGGCATGTTCAAGCCAGACCCGCCTCCTCGTTACAACGGCACGGCCGACCTTGCGGAGTTCCTCCAGCTCTATGAGCTGGGCATCGAAGCTGCCAACGGAGACTAGAAGGTCATGGCGAACTGGTTTCCCATGGCGCTCAAGGACGGGGCCTGCACTTGGCTCCTGAACCTGGCTCCAGGCACGATCTCCTCCTGGGACGAGATGCGCACCTGCTTCATCGCCAACTTCCAAGGTACTCACGACCGGCCACCCGCCGTGAGCGACATGCGCCGCATCAAGCAACAACCCGGAGAGACCCTGCAGAAGTACATCGAGCGCTTCAACAACGCACGCCTCAAGATTCCCAAGGTGACCGAGGAGGCCATCATCTCAGCCTTATCCGATGGCGTGCGCGATGTCAAGATGAAGGAGGAGCTGGCGATGCATGAATACCTATGCACTTCCTTGGAGTTGTTCAACTTGGCAACCAAGTGCGCCAGGGCTGAAGAAGGGCGTCTCTCCCTCCTCGAGCTGCCTGCCGCAGACCCAGAAGAGAAGAAGCCCAAGGCCAAGGATGTGAAGCGCAAGGGGGCTGCCGTGCTCGCGGCAGAACCAGACACCAAGTGGGGCAGAGATTAGCCTGAATCTTCCAAGGGCAGTCGGTACTGTGTGTACCACGACCTCCACACCCACAACACCAACGAATGTCAAGAGCTCTGAGCCGTGCGAGAAGGAAGGATCGGCCGTCGCCCCGACCACGATGACCGGGGCTACGGTCGAGGAGGAGGAAGGAACGTAGGACGCTGGGAAGACCGCTGCCCGTGGCAAGGGTGGCGCGATCGACCTCGCGAGGATCGCTGGCAAGACCCGCCTCGCGAGGGGGACTGGAGGGATCAGCCTCGCGAGGATCGCCCGCAAGGCAACGCAGGCCTCCCTCCGCTGCCGCCACAGCCAAGGAGAAACGAGGACCGCCATCAGGACGAGGGGGCTGGGGGCTTCCAGGAGCCGCGCGTGATCGCCTGCATCTTGGGTTGGGCTCAAGCCCCAGCCTCTCAACGCATCTTCAAGCAGTTCGCCCGCGAAGTGAATGCAGTCCTCCCCAAGCTCGAAGCCATGCGCCCTCTCAGGTGGTCGGCGTGCGCCATCACGTTCAGCTCAGCAGATCAGCTCAAGTGTGCGACCACAGCCGGAGTCCTCCCGATGCTTTGTTCCCCAATCATCAGCAACGTGGTGGTCACCAGGACCCTCATCGATGGCGGGGCAGGGCTCAACGTCCTGTCCGTGGAAACATTCAACAATCTCCAAGTGCCCTACAACCAGCTTCAGCCAACCAAGCCTTTCTCCGGAGTCACCGAGGGCTCCACGGTCCCGATTGGGCAGGTCCGCCTCCTTGTCACCTTCGGGGCACGCGACAACTACCGCACCGAGCTCATCGACTTCGATGTCGCCCACATTCGCCTGCCGTACAACGCCATCCTTGGGTACCCAGCGCTGGCCAAGTTCATGGCCTCAACTCACCACGGCTACAACTTCCTCAAGATGCCAGGAAGTGGCAGAGTCATCACGGTGCCCTGTGAAGAGAAGGACGCGGTGTGTTCCCTGGAACGAGCCTTTCAGGCCGCATCACTGGAAGACCCGGATCGCGGAAGCAGGAGGCTTCCCGAGACCGCGCCCAAGAAGAAGAAGACATCATCCGGCCCGGCCCCTTAGGAGGCAGGCCCCTTAGGGCCCGCGCCTGCCCAGGGGGGACCTCCTTCCATCGCATGGGAAAGCGCGCCCGGTGCCCTCCTCAGGCAGGGCTCGGGGGCTCTCCCCTGGAGGGCCACCGACCTGGCTAAGGTCACGAGGGAGGCGCTTGGGCACCACATGGAGGCGTGTTTTGAAGCACGTTTCCCTCAAGAAGGAGTAAGGCAAGGAGAGCCAGACCCTCAGGAGTTCGTCAGCAAGGCCATTCAGGAGCTACAGGAGTCAAGAGTCATGAAAGGCGGCCGCCGCCTACCAGCTGTGGCTCCCCATCCAGGCAAGGATGGTGGGCTGCGCATCTGCATCGACATACCAGGGCTCAATCGAGTCGCCTCTCTGGAGCGCCTCTGGCCCTCGCGAGTGGGGCGCTGCGAAGGTCCACCCCACAACTACGTTCGCATGCCTTACGGCTTGCCGAACGCGGCTGCCACGTACCAGCGCCTCATGAGGGGTATCATGGAGGCTCAAGAGGCCAGACGTTCCGCAGCCCTGGCGGAGATGGAGATGGTCCGCGAGGAGCCACTAGACCCTCCGGAGCCTCCCGAGGCCCCTGGGCCTGGGGGCTCATGAGGATCGGCTTCCGCAGCCCACCGAGTCTGCTACACCAACAGTCCTTCATCCTCAACATCATCAGGTGACATCTTTGAAGTCTCATTTCCAGCTGGGAGCGCCCCCAGGGCTGCATTATTCCCAGGCCGCGTGGGTCCGTCCCTGCGGCATGTATCCCTTTTATTTCATGTTGTTAGCTTACCTTGTTGGGGGCGCCCCTCGGGCATCCCCCAAGTCGCTCGGGCCAGACCCAGCGGCATGTATCCCTTTTGCATTTATTTCCAGCTATGCGTTCGACCCACCATGCTTGATTATTTGATGCCTGTCCACGGCACCTCTTCTTGTCCATGCCGACCACTTGCACATTAAAGGGGGGGGGGGTACCTGAGCATCGCGACTCAGGGCTCTTACTGGCTCTCCAGACCTCACCCTATGGCCTTGTCCATGGCATCGTGACCTGGCATACCAGCGACGGCTGAGACCAGCTCGAGGGCCGGGACCCGAGGACGTAGAGTGCCGGCATCTAACCAAATTTGCAGGGACACATCACAAGATAAGGCCTAGTGCCAGGTGCAACCCGCCTAGAGGTAGGGCCCCGTGAGTCCCGCGCTGGCTCACGGGTGCCCAGATACACCTCGCCAGGCCCTACCGTGCCAGCCACGTGTCAGGGCGGGGCTGTACACGCCCCGGGGGCTCCTCCCAGAGGGGAGCCCCCTCCCACGTACCAGTGGAAGCACCATGCTCCGCGCTGGCTGACGACACTACCGAGGAGCGGCTATGCCCGTACACATACGGAAGCGCTATGCTCCGCGCTGGTGATAAACAACTGAGGGCGGCCCCCGGGCCGCATCAACCTCAGGGAGCCCAGAGCTCAGTGTCTAGCCTCATCGTAACGCCTCCCCTCGGGAGTGCCGCGCGAGGGGGCTGGGCACGGGGGCTACGCCTGGGTCACGCCCAGACGCACGCCACCCAGCCAGGCCCCCCCGGGCCTGGTTCATCGCGCGTCTCTCCCCGAGCGGAGCCAAGGTACAAAGGCCATTTGAGCGTCAAGGGGGACTCCTGAGCATCGTGACTCAGGAGCCTAACTGGTCACGTAGCCCCTCAATCCTTAGTTCCGAAAGGCTAACGGCGGTTGAGGTATGCGCGCGGCCGGGCTCTACAGACGTAGAACGGTAGATCCACCCACATCACACCTCCCTACTTGTTTTTCGTGCGCCAAGGGGGACTCCTGAGCATCGCGACTCAGGAGCCTAACTTGTCACATAGCCCCTCACTCCTTGGACCCGTCCTGGTTTCCGGTCGGGGCTAACAGCGGGTGAGGTATGCGCGGGGCCGGGCTCTGCCGGCGTAGAACATAAGCAAGTAGGAAGGAAAAGCGTAAATTTCAAGGAATTCAAAAGCAAATATTACAGTCCACACTGTTATCTCAATGCCAAACGCAAGTTTAAATGCCTCCCCGAGGCATGATACATGTGCAGGAATTAAAGGCAGGACAGGAGCCACAACGGAGTCACTTGTCGGCGGTGGAGCAGCGCGGAGTGGGTTCGCCTCATGGAGCAGCGGGGTCGGCAGCGCCTTGCTTCGGCTTGGTGCTGAAGACCCGGAACTTCCCCAACAAAGCCTCCGCGCGACCCTTCACGGCCTCGGTAATGGCAGCAGCACGCTAGCCGCTTACTGGCTCCAGCAGGCTATCGAGGTCGACGCCGGGATTGCGAAGGTAGATGTGGGTGAGGACCCGCGTCAGCGCTGCAGAAGACAGGACACGTGCCTCGGCCTCAGCCGTGGGGCCAAGGCCAAGGGCGACATCTTCAAGAGCGCGAACCAGGAAGGGAAGCAGCTTGGCGGGGCCGTCCTCGGCGCCAGCCAGCGGGCTCTCCAGGCCGCTGTCGTAAAGCGTCCTCAGCGAGGAGCGAGCCTTCGCCTCCATCTCCGCGAAGGCCACGCGGTCCTCGGCAAGAACCTGGGCCTTGTCGTCCAGCTCGACCTTCCTCGCCCCCAACTCCTGCTCCAGCGCACCTAGGCGGTCACGACGCCTCCTGAGCTTGACCTCCCTCTCCTTGACGGCTGCCTCGTGAGCCTTCACGCCTTCTTCCTGCTCTTGGCGAAGGCGGGCCTCTTTCGCGAGCTGGTCCCGCAGGCCTTGCAGCTCGTCCTCCAGCGCCTTGCAGCGACCACGGACGTCGACCACCTCCCCCAGGGCTGCGTCACGAGTAGCCTTCGCCTCAAGGACGGCCTGCCTCTCCTCATTGCAAGCCATCGAGGCCTGGACCAGCGCCGCCCGAATCGAAGCGTCGGAGCAAATCCATCCTGAAGCCAGCTCCAAGCGCCCGGCCACCAAGCGAGGGTCGGCGCCAAGAAGATCCTGCCGCAGCCGGTCCAGCTCAGCAGCAGCACGATCCAGGACGGCAGGAGGAGTTGGAGAGACAGCAGTCGGTGGAGTAGGAGGAGAAGGCGGCAGCGCGACCATAGCATCCTGAGGCGGAACTTGCTACGCCCCAATAGCTGAAGTGGCGGCAGCAGGCAAAGGCACCTCGGGAGTCACTTGGGCCATGGGAGCTGAGCTCGCCCCAGCCGGCTCAGCCAGGCCTCGCGATGACGACCAGGCAGGAGAAGCCCGTGCGTCGCGGTCACCTTCCTTCATGGCCAGAGGCGCTGCCACGGATGGAACCTCAGGAGCTCCCTTCGGCTTCTTTGCTGCGGGCGCCAGCCTATCCAAGAGATGCGGACATCAAGCCTCAGAAGCAGAACAAGAAATAAAAGACAAGAATCAAGCGCTTACGGGTCGTCGCCAGTGAGCTCAAGCGGCCTCCGGCCAAATTTGAAGCCCGAAAGCCAGCTGGAAGGGTCAACCTCGAGAAGCTTAGAAGCGGAAGGCGCGTATGTGGTCCGCCTCGGGGCCGGGACAGACCCGCGAGAGATCAGCCCGGTCCTGTCCTTCTTCGGGATTGGGGGCAATCTCCCGCCGTCCTGCTCGTCATCATCCTCGTCGTCATCGCTCGGAGAGAGGAGGAGAACGCGGGGATTGCATCGGGGGAGGGGAGCCCTCGACTCTCCGTTAGTCGCCTCAGAGTCAGGCCCTTTTTCCCGCTCCCCTCCTTCCTCCTCTTCGCTGGAGTCATCGGAGGACACGTCCACCGATTCCTCGGGAGTTTCCATGGGCACGGGCTCGTCCCCGTTGAAGATGGGCATGGACTCCACTACCTGCTCCCAGTCGTCGCGGAGGAACAAGGGCATAGGAGAGCCCTCCAACCTCGCCACATCGCCCCCGACCAGAGATTGGAGGACCGCAGCCAGATCTTCGTCGGCCAAGGCCGCCGGGCTTGGATGGGGCCTCCACATCGGATGTGAGTACTACCGAAGCGGAGCCAGCTGGTGCTCCAGGAATTCCCTTAGCAGCGATGCACCGGTCAGCTTCGCCGCCGCCATGTTGGCCAGCCTCAGATCCGCGTCCATCTTCTCCAACACCAGCTTCGCGCGGGGGTCCGCGAGCTCCGCTCGACCCCAATTGCTGGAGCTCGTGGGTTGCTTCGTGGGCAAGATCAGCCGAGGGTGGATGCGCCCAGCATCTGCCAAGACCCACTTGCCCCTGAAGCCCTCAATCCTTTTCCCGGGGTTCGAAATGGCAATGGCGCCACCGTACGCGATGAAGCTCGCGCACGCGGAAGCAGGACCGTGAGAGGTCCGGAGGTAGAAGTAGTGGCATAGCAAGGCCACTGAGGGCTGCACCCCTACGTGAGCCTCACAGTAATAGGCGAAGATTGCCAGGAGAAGGAAGGAGTTGGGGTGGAGATGCAGAGCCTGTAGCTTATAATGGCGGAGGACGGAGAACAAGAACTCGGAGAAGGGAGGCACCAGGCCAGCAGCAATGGCGCTTACAAAGAACGGATAGAAGGTGCTCCCTTGGCCCTCAGGGGTGGCGGAGCCGGCCTTGAACACCTTCCCCCCGTCGATGCCCTGCGCCGCCGCCATTCGGCGCAACCGGGCGAGGCTCGCCTCCGACACGTTCGGCGAGTCCAGGGTAGATGAGTACCAAGCTCCGACCGGGGACTGACGAGGCACCATGGCTTCCTAGGTCACGCGGTCGGAGTAGATCTGGAAATTTTGGAGGAAGGAAGGAGAGGCGCAAGAAAGGGGATCTGAGCAGCAACCGGAGAAAGCAAAAAGCAAAGCCTAGGCAGATGCCGCTCCTTTATCAACTTGCGCGGTTGCTGAGGCGCTCACGTCCAATCAACTGCCACGCAGCGCCCAAGGCCGCAGGCTGTTAGGGCCCGCGGCGCTTCGCTCTTGCCCTTTCGCCTCCCTGCACGGCCAAGTCTGGGCGCACCTTGGGCCCGGGGGCTACTGTCGGCGTTCTGGGAACGGAGGTCCCCAGACTTGCCTACCTGCGGCCTGCGGCGTGGCTCAAAGGGGGGCCCAGCACGGCCCGTCTTCATCAACACAGACCCAAGACCCTCGGGTGGGGCCAAGCCTCGCGGGGCGGACGACACGGAGCTTCCTCAGGCATGACCTCATCAGGCTGGCTCGCGAGGAGGCGGAGAGATCAAGGCGGGGTACCTCACGAGGTGCCCGTGATGCAAGCCATGACGACCAGAGGCGCCAGGCGGGCGCCAGGCGGGCAGTGTCCTCCTTTCCTCTTTGGTGCAAAGGGAGCAAGCGCAGGCGAGAGCATCAAGCAAACGCACCCGTTTCGATGCAACGAGACCAAGACTAGTCCAACGGCAGGGAGGAAGTCATTGTGGAGCCCCAGCGAGCGTCACCACCAGAGCCTTTGGCAGGCGAGGACCAACTTTAGTCAGGATAAGTGTACCAGATGTTCCCCTTCAAAGTGGCCAATTGTTGGCGCCCTTCCCGCTCAATATTTGGGAAGAGGCCCAGGGCCTTTGCCTATAAATAGGACTAGCCACCCACAGGGTAGAAGAGATCGGATGGCAATCGAGAAGAGAGAGAGAGAGAGAGAGAGAAGGGTGACTGAACTCCTCCTAGCAGTTCGTCGCCCCAACCAAGAATAGACCCTCACGAGGCTGTTCTTCCTTGTATTGCTCATCATCATCAGCCCAAGAGGCAATCCACCACACCACACACTGGAGTAGGGTATTACACCACAACGGTGGCCCGGACCAGTATAAACCCTGTGTCTCTTGTGCTGTTCTTTCCATACCTTAGATCTTAGCGAGGCGGAGGGGTGCAGGTAGGTAGAAGGCGAAATCTCCGTGCGCACCCCAGTGTTCGAACCTCAAGGGTCTGCCGGAACCCTAAATCCGACATCGTCCACAACAAGAAATCTCGTCCTGAGATTTAAGAGGTAGAAGGAAACAAAATGGGGGTATTTATTGATCCTCGCGTTCCCAAGTGGCTTCATCTTCAGAATGATTTGACCAATGAACCTTTTAGAAATTTGATAGCCCTCTGACGGGTGTGACGTTCAGCTTGATGGAGAACGCGGACCGGGCAGATACTTCGGACTTCGATGTAGCGTTTTCAGTTCTCTCAAAAGGAGAAGCATTTCACGCATTCAAGGAATACATCCGTGCTTTGACATTTCGAACAAGATGAGCATGGTTGATTACTATATCATTTGAAGGATGTAGAAGATGGACGGTTTTAGTGGCACAAGTGATATAAGCCTTGTGTGTTTTCAACCATTCCATTCCCAGAATGAGGTCGATATTGGATGACTTCAAAACGATGGGGAAAACATGAAATTCCGGTCCTTCAATTTCAACGGGGATGTTGTGACTGGCCATGGTGGTTCGGCATTGACCCCCAGGGGTGCGTACCACTAGTGGATTGTTCATCTCTTCTGATGCGGAGCATCCCAAGGTCACCCCCATGGACCTACCGACGTCTCCCATGACACCACTTGGACCAATGACAAGAGCACGAGACAAGGCTATCGAAGATAAGGTGAACTCGCTCCTCTCCGAACTACCACTTTCTATGTATGAGACATGGCTACTACCTCAAGAGGAAACCCCATGTGTGATTAGGTACTTGGAGGAAAGCCACGTATCAGCTATACCCAACGGACAAGACGGTGAGGACACCAAGCTCAATGGACAAGAAGAAGGACTGCTCGAAACTCCCAGTCACCGGACGACCAGCAAACCTCGGACGTCCGACGAACTCCAGGCACCGGACGACCGATGCTACTACAACCGAGCCAAAACGCCGGATTTCCGAAGACCACCGGACGAACAAGGCCCGGACATCCGACCCTGACCGGACGTCCGACCAAAGCACATACGAGCAGAATCTACAGACGCCTGACGAGCACCGGACGTACGGACCCTTGCGAACCTCCGCTCGACTGGTAACTACCGGACGTCCGATGCTCGTGTGCTGATTTCATGTTGGGCCGAAGCCCATGTACCCCTTCGACCTCTGAGACTATCTATAGACCTCCTCCTCCTCTTTTCTAGGGTTAGCGTTGTGATAGCTCATTTGAGAGATAGAGCCTCGCTCATCCATACGGATCTACTCCTTGAGGGAGACCGCGGCCCCTCTACGGAGAAGATCCCCTTGGATTCAAGACCCCCTTTTGGGTAGCCCATCAAGACCTCCTTTGGAGAAGACCGGTTACCTTATGTATCGTCTCGTGTTGACTTTGGATCATGTATATCTTATGAGTTTGAGGATCTAGCATATGTGTGATCATTCTTGTGGGTTTTAGTGTTTCCCTCATGTTTTCCCCCTCGTGTTTCCCCTCGTGTTCTTCATTTCCATCGCGGGATCCACTCCTTTCGTGAAAGATCGGCCATCTAGGGTTCCACCCTACATCATCTTGGTATCTAGAGCCACGTTGATCACAATTTTGGAGCCGCCCCGTTGTCTTTTCTAGCCTTGTTTTGTTGATTTTTGTCCCTAATTCGAAAACTGCCCACAAAAATAGCCCAATTTTTTTTGTGATTTGTTGGTGTGATGAAATTTTGTTGGATTTGATCCGTGGATTTTCTTTGCCTTGAGTGGATCTACCTTTTCCCCTTCATCTCCACCTTTTCATCCACAAAATCGTCCGATCGACGGATTTTGACCTCTCCACCACGAACCCTAGCTGTTCATCCCGTGCCCAAATTTCGCCCATGCACCGGACGTCCGATAGCCTCCGGATGTTCGACGACCGGTCGACCATCAACCCCCCGATGTCCGTAAAACCCTAATGAAACTGAATTCTCCCTGAATATTTCAGCCACCGCCCCACTTCCGCATACGCATCCCCATACCACTACCACTCTCCGCAACCACCATTGCTTACTCGTTTCGCACTCCGATACAATTTTGGTCACATTGTGCTTTGAGAATTTGAGTTGCGGTTCTGTGTCCTATTGGGTTTCAGCTATTTAGGTACGGTTCGTCATCAACATCACCGCCGCTCATCTTCGGCACGGATTCGTCATCGAGAACGACCACTTCACCATTGTGACACCATCATCCGTTCTTGCTTACAAACAACCAACATCAAACGGTAACGTCATCTTTGGTATCGTGATACCTCATTCTTGCCATTACATTGATAGCCATCATAGCCCAATTTTGCATATCTTACCCATCCAGACTAGCCTTTGAGTATTGCCGACAACGTGACTTGTGCACATTAGTGATCATACTTACCATAGCATACATACATATCATTGGTGCATATCTTGGTATCATATCTTGAGTCACAAAGTTGTCATCACATACACAATTGCTATCTTGGTTCATGAAGCATTGCATGAAAAAAGAGCTCAAAAGACAAAGAGCCAAACAAGCTTTTAAGCAAAAGGGAAAGGTAAGCAAAAAACTTTTAAGCAAGAACCATAGCATCATACAACATTAAGATTGTCATACTAGATCATCTTGGATCATATCATCGGAACACCATACATAGAGCATACTTGGGAGAGAAACCATTGCATTTTTTCTTAGCAGGTTGTGCACAAGTCTTCGTACCCGCCTATTGTGCAATCATGCTAGCATCTCTCTAGTGTTGTGCAACAAGAGTATTTTCGTGGCTTCCACATTTTGGCTCACCCTTGGTTGCACGACCCGATTTATCTCTTTGCATGTGTGTTTCCGTGTACCATATAGTGCTATTGGTCTACTTGTTGCATTGCAAATTTGTGAATCTTTTCCAACATTATTGAAGCTCACTAACAATTGCATCAAATTTTGTGCCACCATCCTAACCGAGCTCCACCATAAGCTTTTACTTGTGTAGGTGTGAGAAACTGACAAGGATTGGTACCAATTGTGCTATTTCCTTGTTCCACATTGAGTGATCATTGATCCATCTTCAATATCGGTCAAGGTACATTTGGTATAAGTTCTTCTCTTTCTCCCACTCACATATTTGTTCGGAATGATGTATAGGCCAAGTACTTCTACCAACCCACTCTACATCGAGCAAGACGACGACATGACCTCCCACGTCACAAAGAGCCACCTCTTTGGTGCACAACATGCTTTGCATCAAGAGAAACAAGCAATGAGTAAATGCATCGACAACCTCGCCACCGACTTGCGACTCTCCGAGCAACACACAGGAGACTATTTTGACAACAAGTTCGACGACCACATACAAGAGAATGATGCAAGAATAGACGAGATTCGTGCTTTGTTGCTCAACCGCTCTTCTTCCACTTCGTCCTCATCAAGACGGAGCCACTCAAGTCGACACTCCGACTACACCATCTCCGGCTCAAGCACACCGACATCCAATACTCTTCGACGTGCCGCGCCAAGATCGTCAAGAAAACCGCAACCCTCTACATGACAAAAACTCTCAAGAACAACGCATCGTCAAAACCAAACTACCTTTGCGCAAGCACGAGAACGACAACACCAACGACATCACGAAGAGGAAGAGCGAGCGCGCCTACACCAAGATGTACAAGATGCCGAGGCACAACGTCAAGAAAAACAATTGCAAGAATCTCAAGCACTTGAGGCGCAACAAGCCCTCCGAGAGTCAAGTCGAGCCATAGCCAACCGAGGCCGACAAGCTCATGAGCATCAAGAAGCGCTCCGTGATGAAGTTCACGAACAAATATATCAAGCTCGCGTGCATCATCAAGCTCGACAAGTTCCTCCACAAGCTCACCAAGAACATCAAGTTCAACAAGAGCAAGAAGACATTGCAAATCCTCCATGACAAGAGCAAGTTGTGAGAAACGATCCTCCTCGTCAAGGACGTCATCATCCCCGACCCGAACATAATGAAGAGCAACAATACGGCAAGCTAAAGTTCACCATGCCCAAGTTCAATGGAAGCAATGATCCCGAAGAGTACCTTTCATGGGCATTGAATGTCTACAAAATCTTCCATTTGTACAACTATGAAGAAGAGAAGAAGATGGCGATGACATCCCTTGAGTTCCAAGACTATGTACTCATTTGGTGGGAACAAGTCATTATTGAGCGTCGAGAGGCAAGAGGTGAACCACCCATCAATACTTGGGCGCAAATGAAGGATGTCATGAGAGCACGCTTCGTGCCAACCTACTACAACCGCGACCTCTTCAAGAAACTCCAACTCCTCAAGCAAGGAACCAAGAGCGTTGAAGAATAGTACAAGGAAATGGAGATTGCCGTGATACGAGCCAATGTCACGGAAGATGATGTGCAAACTATGGCATGTTTCTTGAATGGACTCAATCATCCTATAAAGAAGATCACCGACTTCCAACCATACTCGAACCTCATTGAGCTAGTGCATCAAGCTACCAAAGCGGAACATCAAGTGCAAGATGACTTCAAGTATGCCAAGTTCTCATCCAAGTCATACGGCTTCTCCAACAACCAAGCTTCAACGACTCCAACACCTTCTTCATCAACCAAGCCTTCTACAAGCAATGCCTACAAGTCGAGTTACAAGAAAGCTTAAACAACCTCAAGTCATCTTCCTACAACAAGCAACTTAAAGCCAAGAGCTTCATCATCATCTACCCCAACCGATGAGACCGTCAAGACAAGTTCCTTCAAATGCTTCACATGCGGAGGCCGAGGCCACAAGTCCTTTGAGTGTACCAACAAGCGAACCATGATCCTCAATGACGATGGTACATACGACTCCATGAGTGAAGGAGAAATGGAAGCACTTGAGCAAGTCGCCATGCACCGGCAAGCGAACGATGAAGAGGAACAAGTCTTTTGTGACGAGGATTCAAGTCCCGCTCTCGTTGTCTCCAAGGTCTTGACTCTCCAACATTAACAAGAAGAAGAACAAAGATGCCATATCTTTCATACCAAGGCCAGCATCAATGGATGGTCCATCAAGGTCATCACCGATGGAGGGAGTTGTCATAATTTAGCAAGTGAAGAACTTTGCTCCAAGCTCCAATTGCCCAAGACGAAGAACCCACATCCCTACAAAGTTCAATGGCTAAGCGACTCCGTCACTATCCAAGTCGAGCATAGGGTGCAAGTCTCCTTCAAAATCGGTGCTTACGAAGACACTTTGGAGTGTGATGTCATTCCAATGACTGTTTGCCACCTTCTTCTCGAACGACCATGGAAATTTGATAGAGGTGTCATCCACAACGGCCGAACAAACCACTATATCTTCAAGATGAAAGGAAAGGGGTACATACTTCGCCATATGTCTCCAAGCCAAGTGATCACCGACAAGCAAACCACCCATCATGGAGAGAATAGTGAGAGAGCGAACCACCAAAAAGAGAGTGAGCGCCACAAGCCCAAATTGAGTGCCTCCACGATGAGCGAAAAGAAGAACTTAGTTCTATTTGCCACAAAAAGTGAGATAAGAGAAGTGTGTGAGAACCCATCAAGTGTCCTACACTATGTCCTTTTGTGAAAGGACGAGGCAGCAAAAGCTAACTCCTCTCATGATCTACCTCTAGTGCTATCTTCTCTTTTACAGTAATTCCAAGATGTTTTCCCCGACGAGCTACCTCCGGGTCTACCTCCACTACGAGGCATCGAGCACCATATCGACCTCATTCCCGGAGCACCACTTCCGAACAAAGCTCCCTACCGCGTCAACCCCGAAGAAACCAAAGAAATACAAAGGCAAGTAAAACATCTCATAGACCATGGACATGTGCGTGAAAGTTTGAGTCCTTGTGCTGTACCGGTCATTCTTGTGCCAAAACGAGATGGTAGCTTTCGCATGTGTTCCTATTGTAGACCCATCAATGCTATCACCGTTCGCTATAGGTACCCCATTCCACGCCTTGATGATAAGCTTGATGAACTTAGCGGTGCCACTATTTTTTCCAAAATTGATCTTAAAAGTGTTTACTATCAAATCCGCATACAAGAGGGTGATGAATGGAAGACCGCTTTCAAAACAAAGTTTGGTTTGTATGAGTCGTTAGTCATGCCTATGGGTTTATCGGAAGCACTTGGTACTTTCATGCGTCTTATGCATTATGTGTTTCGCCCTTACATTGGTGAGTTTGTTGTGGTCTACTTCGACGATATCCTTGTTTTTAGCAAATCTCTCAAAGATCATGTCACCCATGTTCGAACCGTTTTGGAAACTCTTTGAAAAGAGCGTCTCTACGCTAATATGGAAAAATGCCTTTTTTGCATTGATAAGCTCGTTTTCTTGGGTTTGGTTGTGTCCTCTAAGGGTGTTCATGTTGATGACTCTAAGATCAATGCTATTAAAACTTGGCCACAACCAACCAATTTGCAACAAGTGTGTAGCTTCCTTGGTTTAGCCGGTTTCTACCATAGATTTGTGAAGGACTTTAGCACCATTGCTTCACCTTTGCATGCTTTGAGAAAGAAGAATGCGCCTTTTGTTTGGGGGCCATCCCAAGATACCGCATTCAATGAGCTTAAGAATTTTCTTACCCATGCTCCCGTGCTTGCATTACCCAACTTCAACAAACCCTTTGAGATTCATTGCGATGCTAGTGGTAATGGCATAGGAGGTGTGTTAATGCAAGAGAAGCGCCCCATAGCATACTTTAGCGAAAAACTATCCGGAGCACAACTCAATTACCCCATCTATGTCAAAGAGCTATATGCTTTCGTGCGAGTTTTGCAAGAATGGGAACATTACCTTCGCCGTCATGAATTTGTCATCCATACCGACCATGGAACGCTTAAATACCTTAAGGGTCAAACTAAGTTGAACAAGCGTCATGCCAAATGGAGTGAATTCATTGAGTCTTTTCCTTATATCATCAAGTAGATTAAAGGCAAGGAAAATGTTGTGGCGGACGCTCTTTCCCGCATATGCATGCTTGTTACTCAACTTGAATTGGATGTCATTGGCTTTGAGCACATAAGAGACTTGTATGCGCATGACCTTACTTTTGCTATTCCTTATGCCAAGTGTTTGACGCATACCTCATGGGATCACTATTATATCAAAGATGGTTATCCTATGAGAGCTAACAAACTATGCATCCCCGAGTCTTCTCTTTTTTTGTTGCTTTTGCAAGAATATCATGGAGGAGGACTAATGGGACATTTTGGATGCGATAAGACTTTTGCTACGCTCTGGAAGAACTATTATTGGCCCAAGATGTTCCGTGACATCAACCGCTTCACCCACCGATGCTCTACATGTCGCAAAGCTAAGTCTAAAGCTCAATCCCATGGTCTCTATATGCCACTTCCAATTCCGTATCAACCATGGGAAGATATTAGCATGTATTTTGTGCTTGGTTTGCCTAGAACTAGAAATGGAAAGGATTTCGTGTTTGTTGTTGTGGATAGATTCTCAAAAATGGCACATTTCATTCCTTGCAACAAGATAGACGATGCTTCACATGTTGCCAATCTCTTTTGTAGGGAAATACTTCGCTTACATGGATTGCCAAAGACGATTGTCTCGGACCGCGATGTCAAGTTCTTGAGTTACTTTTGGAAAACCTTGTGCGCCAAGCTTGGAATCAAGCTACTCTTCTCCACGGCTTACCATCCACAAACCGATGGCCAAACGGAGGTGACCAACCGCACACTCTCTGCTCTACTTCACGTGCTAATCAAGAAGAACATCAAGGAGTGGGAGGAGTGTCTACCTATCGCCGAGTTCGCCTACAATCGCGCAAGACACTCAACTACCGGCAAGTCCCCCTTCGAGGTCGTCTACGGATTCAACCCATTGTCCCCATTGGACATTCTCCCTCTACCACTATAAGAGCGCATCAATATGGACGCAAGTGCACATGTGAACCATCTCAAGAAGGTGCAGGAAGATACAAGGCACACCATCGAGCGCCAAGTACAACGACTTGCGACCAAGCTCAACATCAACAACCACCCATGGTATTCAACATTGGACATCTTGTGTGGCTACACCTTCGCAAAGACCACTTCCCAAACAAACGCAAGTCCAAAGTTCCACCACGAGAAGATGGACCCTTCAAGGTGCTTGCACACTACAACAACAATGCTTACAAGATTGACCTCCCGCACGACAAGTACAATGTGAGCGACGTCTTCAACGTCAAGGATATCTCGCCCTACCATGGTTATGAAGATTTCGATCTGAGGTCGGATCCTTCCCAAGGGAGGGGAGATGATGCGGGGCATCCCAAGGTCATCCCTATGGACCTACCGACGTCTCCCACGACACCACTTGGACCAATGATAAGAGCACGAGCCAAGGCCATCAAAGATAAGGTGAACTCGCTCCTCTCCGAACTACCACTTTCTATGCATGAGACATGGCTACTACCTCAAGCGGAAACCCCATGTGTGATCAGGTACTTGGAGGAAAGCCACGAATCAGCTATACACAACGGACAAAACGGTGAGGACACCAAGCACAATGGACAAGAAGAAGGACTGCTCGAAACTCCCAGTCACCGGACGACCGGCGAACCTCGGACGTCCGACGAACTCCAGGCACCATATGACCGACCCCCTCCGGACGACCGGCGCTACCACACCCGAGCCAAAACGCCGGATTTCCAAAGACCACCGGACGACCGACGCCCCAGACATCCGTCCCCGACTGGACGTCCGACCAAAGCACATCCGAGCAGAACCTACGGACGCCCGACGAGCACCGGACGTCTAGACCCTCGTGAACCTCCGGACGACCGGTAACTACTGGACGTCCGATGCCTGTGTGCTGATTTCGTGTTGGGCCGAAGCCCATGTACCCCTTCGACCTCTAAGACTATATATAGACCTCCTCCTCTTTTCTAGGGTTAGCATTGTGATAGCTCATTTGAGAGATAGAGCCTCACTCATCCATACGGATCTACTCCTTGAGAGAGACCGCGGCCCCTCTACGGAGAAGATTCCCTTGGATTCAAGACCCCCTTTTGGGTGGCCCCATCAAGACCTCCTTTGGAGAAGACCGGTTACCTTATGTATCATCCCGTGTTGACTTTGTATCATGTATCTCTTATGTGTTTGACGATCTAGCATATGCGTGATCATTCTTGTGGGTTTTAGTGGTTCCCTCGTGTTCCCCCCCTCGTGCTTCCCCTCGTGTTCATCGCGGGATCCACTCTTTTCGTGAAAGATCGGCCATCTAGGGTTCCACCCTACATCATCTTAGAACTTAATGCCATGCATGAATGGAAAATCTTCTGATATGAAAGAATGTGATGCTCCTGATGTCGGTGTCAAAACCGGCCGATCTCGGGTAGGGGGTCCCAAACTGTGCGTCTGACGATTGAAGGTAATAGGAGGTAGGGGACACGATGTTTACCCAAGTTCGGGCCCTCTTAATGGAGGCAATACCCTATTTCCTGCTTGATTGACTTTGATGAGTATAGGTGTTACAAGAGTCGATCTACCTCGAGATCGTAATGGCTAAACCCTAGATGTCTAACCTATATGATTTATCTTAGCCCCTATGGACTAAACCCTCTGGTTTATATAGACACCGGAGGGGCCTAGGGTTGTACAGAGTCGGTTTACAGAGAAAGGAAAATACACATCCGGACGCCAAGCTTGCCGTCCACTCATAGGAGAGTCCCATCCGGACATGGGGGAAGGCCTTCTATCTTGTATCTTTATGGCCCATCAGTCTAGCCCATGTCACATAGCCCGGACGCCTGAGGACCCCCTAATCTAGGACTCCCTCAGTAGCCCCTGAACCAGGCTTCAATGACGATGTGTCCGGTGCACAGATTGTCTTCGGCATTGCAAGGCAGGTTCTGAGGGAGTCCTGGATTAGGGGGTCCTCGGACTGCCGGACTATATACTTTGGCCGGACTGTTGGACTATGAAGATACATGATTGAAGACTTCGTCCCGTGTCCGGGTGGGACTCTCCTTTGCGTGGAAGGCAAGCTTGGCAATTCAGATATGTGGATCTCCTCCCTTGTAACCGACTCTGTGTAACCCTAGCCCCCTCCGGTGTCTATATAAACCGGAGGGTTTAGTCCGTAGGACAAGAACAATCGTAATCATAGGCTAGCTTCTAGGGTTTAGCCTCTACGATCTCGTGGTAGATCAACTCTTGTAATACTTATATCATCAAGATCAATCAAGCAGGAAGTAGGGTATTACCTCCATTGAGAGGGCCCAAACTTGGGTAAACATTGTGTCCCTCGCCTCCTGTTACCATCCGCCTTAGACACATTGTTCGGGACTCCCTACCCAAGATCCGCCGGTTTTGACACCGACATTGGTGCTTTCATTGAGAGTTCCACTGTGTCGTCACCATAAGGCTTGATGGCTCCTTCGATCATCGGCAACGATGCGATCCATGGTGAGGTTTTTCTCCCCGGATAGATATTCGTATTCGGCGGCTTCGCACCACGAGCCAAATCGCTTGGACATTTGGAGAAGATTGAGAGCTACGCCCCTGGCTGTCAGGTCAGGTTTGGAAACTTAAACTATACTGCCGACATCCGCGGAGACTTGATCTTCGACGAATTCGAGCCTGTGTCAGGTGCGTCGCACAGCCACGACGAGCATGAATTAGCTCTGCCGCCGGAGAGTGTTCGGGAGATCACACCTATGGCAGCCCCGGCCCTTGATCCGGAGCAGAGCACGCCGTCCGAGGACGGGTGTATGGACCCTGCCACGGAGGCCGCACACTCAGCGGCGATAGAGCCGAATACTGACTTCACCTCCTACGAGACCTGTGTTGCCAGACCCTTGGATTCGTCCCCGGCCACGGGCTCCGAACCGCCTGCGTCCGTGCCTATCGAATCAGGTTGGGTGCCGAATATGGAGTTTTCCTCCGCGGATATCTTTCAGCACTCGGCCCTGGGCGACGCGCTGAATTCATTAAGGTCTCTATCCTTGTTAGAAGGCCCTTGGCTGAACTATGTCCGGCGGAGTGGGAAGCAGACGATGAAGAAATTCATTCCCCACCCACCACCCACTTAATAGCCACTATCGACGACTTAACCAACATGCTTGATTTCGACTCCGAAGACATCGACGGTATGGACGACGATGCAGGAGAGGAACAGGAACCACCGCCCACAGGGCGCTGGACAGCCACTTCATCACACGATATATAGATGGTGGATACACCCAAAGAAAACAATGACGAGGAACAGAAGGATGCAGCGGAGGATAATCCCCTCGAGAAGCAACAAAAGCAACGACGTAGGCACCGCTCCAAATCCCGCCTCGGCAAAAACAGCGATAATAGCGCAACAAAGAATAATATCCCGATTGACTCCAAAGCAAACGACGACCACATGGACCCAGCGACAGAGCATGATGAACCAGCGGACGACGAACATAGTATGGAGCCGCTGTCCAATCACGGCGACGCCGAGGGTAAAGCTCATCAACCTGTCTCTGGAGAGGAGAACAGTCCAGACGACGATGCACACATCATCCCGGAAAGGCACTTGGAGCAAGAGGACTTCCACAGAAGGCTTATTGCCACTGCAAGGAGTCTGAAGAAGCAGAAGCAAAGGGTTAAGGCCGTGCAAAATACACTCAATAGTAGATGGAACAAAGTGCTCGACACTGAAGAAAAGTACGGTGGCAGCCGCCACACAAAGAGCTATCCAAAGCGCAAGCTGCTGCCTGAATTTGATGACGAGGGTTTAGAGCCTATACAGCCGAAAAATAAAACGGTCGATCAGCCGGATCGACCACCCCGTGGCCGCGATAGGGCAGCTAATGATGTCGCACATAAGTCAGCACACGACTTACGTGAGGACTTGCACCAAAAAGCCGGTACGACCAGGTCCATCTACGGATCTAGGAAGCGCGCTCCGGCACAGAATCAAAACCGAACACTACAACCGTCAGAATTCCATGACACATCCAAATACAGGGGTGCCGCGCACCCCCTATGCTTCATCAATGAGGTTCTGGATCACGAATTTCCAGAAGGATTCAAACCTGTGAACATAGAGGCATACGACGGAACGATAGACCCCGGGGTCTGAATTGAGGACTTTATCCTTCATATCCACATGGCTCGCGGAGATCATCTCCACGCCATAAAATACTTGCCCCTCAAGTTGAAAGGACCAGCTCGGCACTGGCTGAAGAGCCTCCCCGAAAACTCAATTGGATGTTGGGAAGAGCTTGAGGATGATTTTAGGGAAAATTTTCAAGGGACCTATGTCCGACCTCCGGATGCAGACGATTTAAGTCATATAATTCAACAGCCTGGAGAGTCACCCCGAAAGCTTTGGAACAGATTCCTCACTAAGAAGAATCAAATTGTCGACTGCCCGGACGCCGAAGCCTTAGCGGCTTTCAAACACAGTATCCGGGACGAATGGCTCGCCAGACACCTCGGCCAAGAAAAACCGAGGATAATGGCAGCTCTAACAAGCCTTATGACCCGCTTTTGCGCGGGCGAAGATAGTTGGTTGGCCCGTAGCGGCACCAGCGACCCAGGCACATCCGAAGTCAGGGATGGCAATGAAAAACCACGATGCAATAAAAGCAAGCGTCGAAACAATGAAGACAGCCCAGACAACACAGCGGTAAACATCGGATTCAGGGGCTCTCGACCCGGTCAATGGAAAAAGCCATTCAAAGGCAACAAAGATGCACCGTCCAGCCTAAACAAGATTCTAGACAGATTATGTCAGATTAATGGCACCTCCAACAAACCGGCAAATCACACTGACAGAGAATGTTGGGTCTTCAAGCAGGCCGGCAAGCTAAACACCGAACACAAGGGGAGGGAGACACCAAGTGAAGACGAGGATGAGCCTCGCCAACAAAACACTAGGGGACAGAAAAAATTCCCACCAGAGGTCAAAACAGTGAACATGATTCACGTAACAAAGAGGAGGAGCAAACGCGCACTCCGAGACGTATGCACCATGGAGCCCGTCACCCCCAAGTTCAACCCCTGGTCGGCCTGCCCGATCACTTTTGATCACAGGGATCACCCGACTAGTATCCGGCACGGAGGATCGGCTGCCTTGATAAATTCATGCAATATGAAATAAACCCCATCTTGTTATCCTCGATGGCAACAATACAATACGTGCCTTGCTGCTCCTTCTGTCACTGGGTAAGGACACCGCAAGATTGAACCCAAAGCTAAGCAGTTCTCCCATGGCAAGAACTACCAATCTAGTTGGCCAAACCAAACTGATAATTCGAAGGGACTTGCAAAGATAACCAATCATGCATAAAAGAATTCAGAGAAGATTCAAATATTATTCATAGATAGACTTGATCATAAACCCACAATTCCTCGATCTCAACAAACACACTGCAAAAAAGAAGATTACATCGAATAGATCTCCACGAGAGAGGGGGAGAACTTTGTATTGAGATTCAAAGAGAGAGAAGAAGCCATCTAGCTACTAACTATGGACCCGAAGGTCTGAGGTAAACTACTCACACTTCATTGGAGAGGCTATGATGATGTAGAAGCCCTCCGTGATGATGGCCCTCTTCCGGCGGAGCTCCAAAACAGGCCCCAAGATGGGATCTCGTGGATACAGAAAGTTGCGGCGGTGGAATTAGGTTTTTGGCTCCTGTTCTGATCGTTTGGGGGTACGTGTGTATATATAGGAGGAAGGAGTACATCGGTGGAGCACCGAGGGGCCCACGAGGCAGGGGGGGGCGTGCCCTTGGCGGGGGGCGCCCCCACCCTCGTGACCGCCTCTTTGATCCCTTGTAGTAGGGTCCAAGTCTCCTGGATCACGTTCGGTGAGAAAATCACGTTTCCGAAGATTTTATTCTGTTTGGACTCCGTTTGATATTCTGTTTATCTGAAACACTGAAATAGGCAAAAAACAGCAATTCTGAGCTGGGCCTCCGGTTAATAGGTTAGTCCCAAAAATAATATAAAAGTGGAAAACAAAGCCCGATATAGTCCAAAACAGTAGATAATATAGCATGGAGCAATCAAAAATTATAGATACGTTGGAGACGTATCAGGCATCCCCAAGCTTAATTCCTGCTCGTCCTCGAGTAGGTAAATGATAAAAAGAGAATTTTTGATGTGGAGTGCTACTTGGCATAATTTCAATGCAAATCTTCTTAATTGTGGTATGAATATTCAGATTAGAAAGATTCAAGAGAAAAGTTTATATTGACATAGAAAATAATAATACTTCAAGCATACTAACAAAGCAATTATGTCTTCTCAAAATAACATGGCTAAAGAGAGTTATCCCTACAAAATCATATAGTCTGGCTATGCTCCATCTTCCCCACACAAAGTATTTAAATCATGCACAACCCCGATGACAAACCAAGCAATTGTTTCATACTCTAACTTTTTCAAAACTTTTTCAATCTTCACGCAATACATGAGCGTGAGCCATGGATATAGCACTATAGGTGGAATAGAATGATGGTTGTGGAGAAGACAAAAAGGGAGAAGATAGTCTCACATCAACTAGGCGTATCAACGGGCTATGGAGATGCCCATCAATAGATATCAATGTGAGTGAGTAGGGATTGCCATGCAACGGATGCACTAGAGCTATAAATGTATGAAAGCTCAACAAAAGAAACTAGTGGGTGTGCATCCAACTTGCTTGCTCACGAAGATCTAGGGCAATTTGAGGAAGCCCATCATTGGAATATACAAGCTGATAGAGGCAAATGTGTCCCGTCTTTCGATGATATGATGTATATCGCTTTGGTGGCAGTCGACTTTGACGATCCGACTACAAACGTGCACGACATTGCGCCTTAGCAATCGCTAAACCAATCTCCTGAGGTTACTGACGATGCCGGAAGCACGGTCAGCCTGACCATGAAGGTCTATTCCTGCAAGCAATCGAAGAACGAGCAAGAATATGATAAAGCAATCTGAATATTGCAAATATATATGAGGTATTGATAATGGTGGGGATCCGTAAGCGGTCTTGGTCTGGTCGTTGGACACAAACGAAGTACACGAAGTTGCAATGGCTAACTTTTAACTAAACAAATCCCAAGGAAAAAGCTACTAGATGGATCTACTTATATAGGAGCAAGGGGTGGCGGCCAAGGAGGTGGGAGGACGTCCCAAGGCAGCCTAAAACTAACCCTAGGTCGTACAAGGCTCATGGGCCCAAGTGGAGGTGATGCAACACCTTTGGGCTTGTAGTTTGACTCGGATTCTGCTGCAACGTCAGATTGTTTCATCCGTAACTCAACGCTCCGGACGAATTTGAAGGTGGATCCAATTGGGTTGGAAAGAGCACGAAATCTAATTTCCAACAAAAAAAGAATCACCCAATTCGCAGTCCGTATGAAAAAGTTGTTGGCGTTTCGAGTCAGGTATGTCTGTGCAGTCCGAATCTAAATCCAGAACGTGAAAGACTTGGACTCTATCTTCTCTTGGCCCAAAAGTGACGTGAGACGACTTTTTGAACACAACATAAACTTCTCCTTTTCCCTTATCTTCATATGTGGATTGTACAAATGTCCCATACACCTGCAATTAGACAAAACACAAAAGTGTGTGAAGTATTTTTGTTCTGGATAACATAAATAGATTATTGAATAGTTTGCATTAGAAATCACCTGACAAATATGCATGTATGCAATATTTTTGGTCATATCCAAGGTATTATGTCCTCATCATCCTCCCCTTTTTGAAAACAAAGCCGTCCTCGGCGTTGCTTAATCTGAAATGTGGCTAACAAAAGAGACAAGGTGTACATGTTGTATATGTATATGTCATCCAGTTTAACTTCCCTTGATTTTTGCACGTATGACACATGTATACATGAGTAAATTTCATAGTTCATAAAACTAAAGCCGAAAAATTATCACAAGAAGTAGAAGGCATAAAAATATTAGAACTCAGTTTGCACATATAAGTGAAGCTCTTATTCATTTCAAAAGATTCACAATGTTCATCTTTAAACCATCCCAACTTTGGTGAATAAACCTTACTTGCATGAAATTTACATGCTACAACATGCTTAAATAAGCAAACATGCAATAAGTCATTGGACACAGAATCATCACCAAGATTGGAGGCCATATCAAAATGATTAAACATTAGTTCTTTTGCATCAACAGTTAATTCAATGGGTGCACTCAAACTTATTGATATTTCAGTTGTTTGATCACATGACGCATTCATGACAGTAACAAGATTCTCTAAAATAGGTGGTGTGCTCAAATCAACAGGTAACTCAATACATGATGCATTCAAGTTAACTAGGCATGCATCATTCTCATGTGAAGTTATATCATCAATACCTTTACTGTTACCTTGTGGCAAAGATGTAGCTGATGTAGGTACGGACGTTGACAATGTACCATACCCTTGAGATGATGCCGCGCTCATAATCCGAGGTGCAATGATGGAGGAACCCACCGGCGGTGGCGAGCATGAACTGGAATAGTAGTTGTTGTAGTCACCTAATGCATCCTCCTTTATCTGTCTCTCAAAGGTACAAGCACGGACATACATACCAGTAATGCAACGAGGAATATACTGAAATCTTGCCTGAATATCATGGTTCAAACCACCAAAAAATCTATTCATTGTATCATTCTCAGATTCTTCTATGTCACAATGATGCATATAAGATTTGAACTCTTGGTAGTAAGCATGAACAGTGTTGTTGCCTTGTTTAAATTGTTCAAATTTGCGAAGCAATTCACGACGATAATAAGGAGGGAAAAATTGTTGTCTCATTACAGCTTTCAAAACTTTCCAAGTTGTGGGTTGGTTATCAATGTTTTTCTTACAATGTACACTCCACGAAACAGAAGCAAAATCAGTAAATGCTCTAGTGGCTGCTCGCACTCGCTCAAGTTCAGAAAATTCATGGTGACTAAAAACTTGTTCTACTTCAAGCTCCCAAGCTAGATATGTAGTAGGATTAAATCTACCCTCAAATGACGGTAAAAAGATAACCTGACCATGTGCTTGTGTGTGTTGTCCCAACTCTCGTGATGGTGAAGATGTGTCCGTCGTCCAAGAACTTCTATCTTCGGAACCTGTCATGATTAGTAGAAACAAGAAACAAAATTCAAGAATAATGTTCCTATGAACTACTAGGGTGTGGTGGTAAAGCGCTCACAGTAAAGCAAATATCAATATCTTACAAGTTCTTACCAAGCAACAAGTGGTGACAGGCAACCAACGGTGTCAAATAACTCTGAAGATTGTGTAAAGCGATTGCCAGGGGAACGTACGTATACACGGTGTAGAAATATGTGGAGCTGGGTTGGCTATATATTGTAGCAAAAGATTAGCAATAATCAATTCAGAGATGCAATGTTGAATAAACGCTCAACGACGGTACTGTGCTGGTCCTAGGCTAGATCGAACTAGAGACGTGAGCCTAGAACACTAATGAGGTCACGTCGTAGCACAAGTAGCATCAATGAAGGATACTAAGTAGCTCTGGACAGCAAGATATAAGTGAAGATCACAACGGCAGTAAAGATAATGATGTGAAACAACAGCCAAGCAGGATATATCAACAACTTTGTCTCCAACTTTCCTCTGAAAAAGTTTGTGCCGATTTTTTTTGATTTTTTTCTCCTTTTTTTCTCCGACTTTTTTTTTCTCTTTTTTTCTCGTTTTTTCTATAACGTAAAATTCCCACTAGTATATGGAAGTGACAACATATGAGACTCTCTATATGAAGAATATGGTGCTACTTTGAAGCACAATATATGAGACTCGCTATATCATGGTGCTACTTTGAAGCACAAGTGTGGAAAAAGGATAGTAGCATTGCCCCTTATTTATTAATTATTATTATTTTTGGGCCTTTTTTTTCTTTGGCCTTTCTCTTTTTTTATTGGGACAATGCTCTATTAAATGATGATCATCACACTTCTATTTATTTACAACTCAATGATTACAACTCGATACTAAAACAAAGTATGACTCTATATGAATGCCTCCGGCGGTGTACCGAATATGCAATGAATCAAGAGTGACAAGAATGAAAGAATTATTAACGGTGGCTTTGCCACAAATACTATGTCAACTACATGATCATGCTAAGCAATATGACAATGATGGATGTGTCATGATGAACTAGATGGTGGAAAGTTGCATGGCAATATATCTCGGAATGGCTGTGGAAATGCCATAATAGGTAGGTATGGTGGCTGTTTTGAGGAAGGTATATGGTAGGTGTATGATACCGGCGAAAGGTGCGCGATATTAGAGAGGCTAGCAACGGTGGAAGGGTGAGAGTGCGTATAATCCATGGACTCAACACTAGTCATAAAGAACTCATATACTTATTGCAAAAATCTAGAAGTTATCAAAGCAAAGTACTACGCGCATGCTCCTAGGGGGATAGATTGGTAGGAAAAGATCATCGCTCGTCCCTGAGCACCACTCATAAGGAAGACAATCAATAAATAAATCATACTCCGACTTCATCACATAACGGTTCACCATACGTGCATGCTACGGGAATCACAAACTTCAACACAAGTATTCTTTAAATTCACAACTACTCAACTAGCATGACTTTAATATTATCACCTCCATATCTTGAAACAATTGTCATGCTTCAATCTTTTCTTAGTATTCAACACACTGAAAAGAAAGTTTCACAAATCTTGAATACCAAGTATATTATTATTAGGCAAATTACCATGCTATTAAGAGACTGTCAAATTAATTTAAGTGAAGCATGAATGATCAATAGTTTCTTTAAAACGAATCCACCAGCGTGATCTAAAAGATCTAAGTGAAGCACATAGAGCAAAATTATCTAGCTCAAAAGATATAAGTGAAGCACATAGAGCAAAATTATCTAGCTCAAAAGATATAAGTGAAGCACATAGAGCAAAATTATCTAGCTCAAAGGATATAAGTGAAGCACATAGAGTATTCTATCAAATTTTAATTCATGTATGGTTCTCTCAAAAGGTGTGTACAGCAAGGATGATTGTGCTATACTAGCAAACAAAGACACAAATAATACAAGACGCTCCAAGCAAAACACATATCATGTTGGTGAATAAAAATATAGCTCCAAGTAAATTACCGATGGAAGTGGACGAAAAGAGGGGATGCCTTTCGGGGCATCCCCAAGCTTTAACTTTTTGGTGTCCTTGTATTATCTTGGGGGTGACATGGGAATCCCCAAGCTTAGGCTCTTGCCACTCCTTGTTCCATGATCCATCAAAAGAATTCACCCAAAACTTGAAAACTTCACAACACAAAACTCAAGATAGAAAACTCGTGAGCTCCGTTAGCGAAAGAAAACAAAAGACCACTTCAAGGTACTGTAATGAACTCATTATTTATTTATATTGGTGTTAAACCTACTGTATTCCAACTTCTCTATGGATTATAAACTGTTTTACTAGCCATAGATTCATCAAAATAAGCAAACAACACACGAAAAACAGAATCTGTTAAAAACAGAACAATCTGTAGTAATCTGTAGCTAGCGCAAGATCTGGAACCCTAAAAATTCTAAAATAAATTCCTGGACGTGATTAATTTATCTATTAATCATCTGAAAAAATAATTAACTAAATAGCTCTCTTAAAATAAAAATGACAGCAGTTCTCGTGAGCGCTAAAGTTTCTGTTTTTTATAGCAAGTTCAACAAGACTTTCCCCAAGTCTTCCCAACGGTTCTACTTGGCACAAACACTAATTAAACACACAAAACACAACCTAAACAGAGTCTAAATAATTTATTTATTACTAAAGAGGAGCAAATAGCAAGGAATAAAAATAAAATTGGGTTGCCTCCCAACAAGCGCTATCGTTTAACGCCCCTAGCTAGGCATAACGAGCAAGAATAGATCTAGGTATTGCCATCTTTGGTAGGCAATACATAAGTGGCTCTCATGATAGTTTCATATGATAATTTTATTTTCTTTCTTGCAAAGTGTTCCATGCCATTTTTAATGGAAATTTAAATCTAATATTCCCTTCCTTCATATCAATAATCGCACCAACCGTTCTAAGGAAAGGTCTACCAAGAATAATAGGGCAAGAGGGATTGCAATCTATATCAAGAACAATGAAATCTACGGGCACATAATTACTATTTCTAACAATAAGAACATCATTAATTCTTCCCATAGGTTTCTTAATAGTGGAATCCGCAAGATGCAAGTTTAGAGAGCAATCATCAAAATTACGGAAATCTAGTAAATCACACAAAGTCTTGGGAATAGTAGAGACACTAGCACCCAAATCACACAAAGCATAAAACTCATGATCTTTAATTTTAATTTTAATAGTTGGTTCCCACTCATCATAGAGTTTTATAGGGATAGAAACTTTCAACTCAAGTTTTTCTTCATAAGATTGCATCAAGGCATCAACAATATGTTCGGTAAAGGCTTTATTTCGACTATAAGCATGTGGAGAATTTAGCATGGATTGCAACAAGGAAATACAATAAATCAAAGAGCAATTTTCATAATTAAATTCCTTGAAATCCAATATAGTGGGTTTAGCAACATCTAGATTTTTATTTCTTTCAATCCCACTCTCATCAATGTCATCATTAAGATCTAAATACTCCGAATTTTTAGAAGACACATCAATAACTTTTAGATCTTCTTCTTGATTTTCATAAGAATTAGAAGAACATGCTTTAATAAAGGCATCTTTGGAAGCACGCATCCTAGTGGTTCTTTCTTTACACTCATCAATTGAAATTCTCATGGCTTTTAGGGACTCATTAATATCATGCTTAGGTGGAATAGATCTAAGTTTCAAAGAATCAACATCAAGAGCAATTCTATCAACGTTCCTAGCCAAATCATCAATCTTAAGCAATTTTTCTTCAATCATAGCATTAAAATTCTTTTGCAAAGAAATAAATTCTTTAATATTATATTCAAAATCAGAGGGCATCTTATTATAATTTCCATAAGAGTTGTTGTAGGAATTCCCATAATTATTAGAAGGATTACTAGCATATGGCCTAGGATTAAAATTCCCTCTATAAGCGTTGTTACCAAAATTATTCCTACCAACAAAATTCACATCCATAGATTCATTGTTATTCTCAATCAAAGTAGACAAAGGCATATCATTAGGATCAGAAGAAACACTCTTAGAAGCAAATAATTTCATAAGTTCATCCATCTTTCCACTCAACGCATTAATTTCCTCTATTGCATGCACTTTTTTATTAGAAGTTCTTTCAGTATGCCATTGAGAATAATTAACCATAATATTATCTAGGAGTTTAGTAGCATCTCCTAAAGTGATTTCCATTAAAGTGCCTCCCGCGGCCGAATCTAAAAGATTTCTAGAAGAAAAATTCAATCCGGCATAAATTTTTTGTATAATCATCCACAAATTCAAACCATGAGTAGGGAAATTACGTATCATTAATTTCATTCTCTCCCAAGCTTGTGCAACATGTTCATGATCAAGTTGTTTAAAGTTCATAATATCGTTTCTAAGAGAGATGATCTTAGCGGGAGGAAAATACTTAGAGATAAAAGCATCTTTGCACTTATTCCATCAATCAATACTATTCTTAGGCAAAGACGAAAACCAAGCTTTAGCACGATCTCTAAGCAAAAAAGGAAATAGCTTCAGTTTAACGACATCATTATTGACATCTTTTTTCTTTTGCATATCACATAAATCAACGAAGCTATTCAGATGTGTAGCGGCATCTTCACTAGGAAGGCCGGCGAATTGATCTTTCATAACAAGATTCAACAAAGCAGTATTAATTTCAAAAGATTCGGCATCGGTAAGAGGAGCAATCAGAGTGTTAAGGAAATCATTGTTATTGGTATTGGTGAAGTCACACAATTTGGTAGTATGTTGAGCCATCGCGACAAACATGCAATCTAACACACGAGCAAACAAAAAGCAAGCGGACAAAAGAGGCAAACAGAGAGGGAGGATAGAGAGAGAGGGCGAATAAAACGGCAAGGGTGAATTGGGGGGAGAGGAAAACGAGAGGCAAATGGCAAATAATGTAATGCGAGAGATAGGGATTGTGATGGGTACTTGGTATGTTGACTTTTTGCATAGACTCCCCGGCAACGGCGCCATAAATCCTTCTTGCTACATCTTGAGCTTGCGTTGGTTTTCACCGAAGAGGAAGGGATGATGCTGCAGAGTAGCTTAAGTATTTCCCTCAGTTTTTGAGAACCAAGGTATCAATCCAGTAGGATCCCACGCTCAAGTCCCTCGTACCTGCACAAAGCGATAGCTACTCGCAACCAACGCGATTAGGGGTTGTCAAGCCCTTCACGGTCACTTACGAGAGTGAGATCTGATAGATAGAATATTTTTGGTATTTTTGATATAAAGATGCAAAATAAAAAGCAAAGGCAAAGTAAATAGAAAAACAATATAAAAGTGATGGAGATTGATATGATGAGAATAGACCCGGGGGCCATAGGTTTCACTAGTGGCTTCTCTCAAGAGCATAAGTATTCTACGGTGGGTGAACAAATTACTGTTGAGCAATTGATAGAATTGTGCATAATTATGATAATATCTAGGCATGATCATGTATATAGGCATCACGTCCGTGACAAGTAGACCGAAACGATTCTGCATCTACTACTATCACTCCACTCATCGACCGCTATCCAGCATGCATCTAGAGTATTAAGTTAAAAACAGAGTAACGCCTTAAGCAAGATGACATGATGTAGCAAGATAAATTAATGCAATATGAAATAAACCCCATCTTGTTATCCTCGATGGCAACAATACAATACGTGCCTTGCTGCCCCTTCTGTCACTCGGTAAGGACACCGCAAGATTGAACCCAAAGCTAAGCACCTCTCCCATGGGAAGAACTACCAATCTAGTTGGCCAAACCGAACGGATAATTCAAAGAGACTTGCAAAGAGAACCAATCATGCATAAAAGATTTCAGAGAAGATTCAAATATTATTCATAGATAGACTTGATCATAAACCCACAATTCATTGGTCTCAACAAACACACCGCAAAAAAGAAGATTACATCGAATAGATCTCCACGAGAGAGGGGGAGAACTTCGTATTGAGATTCAAAGAGAGAGAAGAAGCCATCTAGCTACTAACTATGGACCCGAACGTCTGAGGTAAACTACTCACACTTTATCGGAGAGGCTATGATGATGTACAAGCCCTCCGCGATGACGGCCCTCTTCCAGCGGAGCTCCGGAACAGGCCCCAAGATGGGATCTCGTGGATACAGAAAGTTGCGGCGGTGGAATTAGGTTTTTGGCTCCTGTTCTGATCGTTTGGGGGTACGTGTGTATATATAGGAGGAAGGGGTGCGTCGATGGAGCACCGAGGGGCCCACGAGGCAGGGGGCGCGCCCTAGGGGGGGGGCGCCCCCACCCTCGTGACCACCTCTTTGATCCCTTGCTGTAGGGTCCAAGTCTCCTGGACCACGTTCGGTGAGAAAATCACGTTTTCGAAGATTTTATTCCGTTTGGACTCCGTTTGATATCCTGTTTATCCGAAACACTGAAATAGGCAAAAAACAGCAATTCTGGGCTGGGCCTCCGGTTAATAGGTTAGTCCCAAAAATAATATAAAAGTGGAAAATAAAGCCCAATATAGTCCAAAACAGTAGATAATATAGCATGGAGCAATCAAAAATTATAGATACGTTGGAGACGTATCACTCCACGAGGCGAGTTACTTGACAGTGGAAATCAAACACAGGCTCCCTGCCAAAGAGCAAGTCATCCCTACTCCAGAGCCCGGTGAGAGGATTGTGTTCATCCCTCACTTCCTCCGTGGACTAGGTTTTCCCCTCCACCCCTTTGTTTGTGGTCTCATGTTCTATTGCGGGCTAGATTTTCACGATCTAGCCCCGAACTCCTTTCTCCACATCTCGGCATTCATCGTCATGTGTGATGCATTCCTCCGCATCCCCACACACTTCGGCCTATGGCTCAAGGCTTTCAACGTGAAGCCGAAGGTGGTCGATGGGCAGCATGCAGATTGCGGCGGCGCCATGGTGAGCAAACTCCCCAAAGTTATCTGGCCCAGAAGGCTTTTGTAGAGACCGTCAGGACATGGCATCAGGATTGGTTCTATATCACCGAACCCCACGACACCAAGTGGGCGGCCGCCCCTGATCCGGCCGCCCGCTGCGGCTTGCGTCCTGAACCAACAAGGGTCTGGACTGGGGATCATCCGGTGAGGTGTTGACGCTACAAAAATGCATCAAAAGTATCATAGAGAAGAACACCAACCTCACTGACGTGATCTAGGTGATGCTCATCCGCCGAACCCTTCCCTGGCAACACCGATCTCTCTGTATGTGGGAGTTCAATGCGGAAGGGTCGCGGACCCTACAGCGGTTCTTAGGCACGACACACGAAGAAATCTAGAAGCTGCTCTTAAAGACTCAAAAGTCGTGGCCAGAGACGTGCGAAGACATCAACCTCGATTGCAATCATCCAGCCTCCCCGGTAAGTGCTAAATTTCCAAACATAACTTAGTTCGTCAAACAAAGGGGTGTATTGAGAATTCCATCCTCTAAACAGGGCTGGACAAAGAAGGCGGAGCGGATCAGATGTCTAGCTCCACTGCCCAAAAACCTAGCTAATCCTCTATTAATGAGGATGCTGGTCCCGGCGCCCTATCAGGCGCCAGAGAAAAAGGCCAGGAAGAAGAACAAGGAGGCCAAAGACGGCCTCCACCGTAAGGGTACCTCAGACGCAGTGTCCGGAGAGACCGAAACTCACTCCTCCCACAAGGAGGATGAAGATGAAGAGGAGGAAGAGGCAGAAAGCAATTCTCCCCCGAAGGGAAGGAAGAAGAAAAGGGCGGCCTCCGAAGACCCAAGGGTGGAGGCACCCAAGAGGGAGAAAATATCCCTCCCAGACGGCTCGGATTCGGACACCAATGCCATCCCAGAGTGGTGTCCTAGGTCGAAGCCCCTTGCCGCATCATAAGTATCCAAGGATGCCTTACATAAGTACAGTCTTTACAACTATGGTCTAACACATTGTATGATGTAGTCCGGCCCGCGATCTCCCCCACCAATCGTCGGAGGGGAATTCTCTGGATCCGGGGATGATGGAGAGCGAGTCGCCCCCACAAGCCTCCCCGCCTATCGCCACAGACGACACCGAAGTGTTGTCCTGAAGGGCCTCTCCAGGTAACGAAGTGGTACGGGAGGCCGCAAAAATGGTGCCATAGGGTAACGCCTTGGCTGCCGAGAACACGGGGGAAGCAATTCCTGTGGAGACTAGCAGTGGGAGGCTTGACCAGTGTGGCCCCCAGCCAAACACCATTCCGAAAACCCAAGTGGCTCCGGAACCGAATAGGCGACCCCCTTCGGAAGGGGGAGCGCCATATCTAGTGACGACCTCCACTAATCCGGAGGTGCTGAACATACTAACGGAGGCACTGCAACGTGCTTCCATCATGGAGGAGCACCGCACCCTAATGGGTGTGGTGGTTGAAAAGGTCCAGTCTGCCAAGAGTGGGCTGAACGAAGCCTTCACTAGCCTGCTAACGGGCTTCGAGGTAGGCGATGTAATATTCTTGGCCGCTTTTCAGATGAAAAATATGCCTGTATATAGATAGTAGCCCCTGAGACTCTGTTCGGCTTTTGAAAAGAGGCCGAACAGAGGATCGATAATATTCGTAGGAGATAATGTACTTTTCTATTTTGAGAAGCAGGCTTCACTGTTAGCGACAACCGCCCAGGCCGCCGAAGTGTCCGAGCTTAAGAGTTAGCTGGGGCTGGCCGATGAGGATCTTGTCCGCATCAACAAGAGGTTTGATGAAGCCCAAGGTATGTTTCAGAATATCTCGTTCATGCCTTTATTAATATGTAGATTTTGAGTCGAAGCTCATGCGCTGCTATGTGTATGATTGTAGGTAGTGCTACTGCGGTTGAGACCCTAAGGGGTGAACTTGCCCTATCCAAGGAGCAGGCAAGGGTGAACAAAGCAGCCGCTAATGAAGCGGCCGAGGATTTGAAGTCTGAACAGGTCGTCCGCCGCCAATACGAGGAGTGGGTGACCGAAGTGGAGCAAGCGCTCAAGGACGCCGCCAGCAAGTGTGAGTCCCTAGAAGAGAAGAATAAATCCCAGGTAATCGACCTTGCCAAGGCTCTTCAAGAAGCCGAGAAGGTGCGGGTCGAGGCCCGAGCGGCGCGCGAGGAGATCAAGTAGACCGGCCAAATAGCGGCTGGTAAGCCCTTTTTCTTACAGAGTAATTTCGGCAATCAGAAGTATACCTTGCTCACATGACTGTGGAGTGTTCCAGATGCCTTTGCAGATCTTCCGAAGAGTGCCGTTGACTCTGCATAGTTTTTCCGGGCCCAGGAGGGGCACACGACAGAGAAGCTATTCTGATCATAGTTCGCGGCGTAGGAGCGCCCAACGCTGTTGAATGACTAGATGGCGTAGTGGGCCAAGCTGCATAGGATGTCCGGGTTGGCCATGAGGGACGTCATAGTCCGGCTGTGGCCACCCGAACCCGTCCCAAGCAGCTATTTCATCCTGGTGCAGCGACTCGTTGACGCGCTGCCCCGAATTGACGCGGTCAAGCGGTCCTCATGTATAGAAGGTGCACGGCTAGCCTTTGCCCGTGTCAAGATGCACTGGGAGAAAATGAAGGCCATCGTCGTGGCAGTTGAGGGTCCGCCCAGAGGCAAGGACTGAGGGAGTCCTAGACTAAGGGGGCCTCGGGCATCCGACCTATTATCCTTTGGGCCGGCCTGATGGGATGTGAAGACATGAAGGCTAAAGACTACACCGTGTCCGGATTGGACTCTACTTGGCGTGGAAGGCAAGCTTGGCGACCGAAGATTCCTTCTTATGTAACCGACTCCATGTAAACCCTAGATTCCCTTGGTATCTATATAAACCGAAGGGGATAATCCGGAAAGGATACCACGTACACTCATTACCATACCCATATAGGCTAGACTTCTAGGGTTTAACCATTACGATCTCGTGGTAGATCAACTCTTGTAATACTCATATTCATCAAGATCAATCAAGCAGGAAGTAGGGTATTACCTCCATAGAGAGGGCTAGAACCTGGGTAAACATCGTGTCCCCCGTCTCCTGTTACCATCGATCCTAGACGCACAGTTCGGGACCCCCTACCCGAGATCCGCCGGTTTTGACATCGACATTGGTGCTTTCATTGAGAGTTCCACTGTGCCGTCGACAAAATGTTCGATGGCCCCTTCAATTATCAATAATGACGCTGTCCAAGGAGGAACTCCCCCCGGAGAGATCTTCGTATTCGGCGGCTTCATACTGCGGGCCAACTCGCTTCGCCATCTGGAGCAGATCGACAGCTACACCCCTGGCCATCAGGTCGGATTCAGAAGCTTGAACTACGTCGCAGATATCCTTGGAGACTTGATCTTCGAGGGATTTGATCCCGCGACGATCGCTCCCCCTCATCCTGATGAACGTGACTTAAATCTGTCATTGAATCACACCCAGGAGATGGTTCCTGGGGCTGCAATGACCTTAGAGCCGAAGCAGATCGAGCTATCCGAGGCCTCAGAGTCTGCGGCATTGGAGCCACACATGGACTTGACGCCCTGCAACATTCGCTTTAATGGAACTTCGGACTCGTCTCCGGCTATAAGTTCCGGATTGTGTACGCCCGCGGACACCGAGCTAGATGGGTTATTGATCTTCGATTTCAATGCCGCTGATGTTTTCCAGCACTCGCCTTGGGGTGACGTGCTAAAATATTTAAAGAATTTGTCATTGGAGAAGGACTCATAGCCGAACTATGTCCGGTTCGAGCTAGAGACGGATGATGAGGGATTTTGCTCCCCACCCGCCACCCACTTCATAGCCACCGTCGATGACTTAACCGACATGCTTGACTATGGCTCCGAAGTCATCGACGGTATGGACGATGATGCCGACGAGGATCAAGGCCAAGACCCGCCATTCACTGGACGTTGGAAGGCTACCTCTTCATACGACGTGTACATGGTTGATACACCTAAAGGATCAAGCGACGACAAAGAAGAGCCAGATGCGAACAAAACCTCCGAGACGCAGTCCAAGCGTCGGCAGCCCAAACACCGCTCTAAGCCCCGCCGCTCAAAGGACGGCAACACTGGCACCAGAGAAAATAGTACTCCGGGCGATGCCGAAAACAATGAAGGCCCTGTCGGGGCTACATCCGAATAGGAACACGACAGCAGGTAAAACAACCCTGACGAACATGCCATAGAAGATGACTCGGAGGATGATGGTTACCATCCACCCTCCGAGGAGGAGAAAAGCCTTGGCAACGAAGACTTCATCGTGCCTGAGGATCCACTCGAGCAGGAGCGCTTTAAGCTTCAAATCATAGCCACTACAAGAAGCCTGAAAAAGAAACAACAACAGCTTCAAGCTGAAAAAGACCTGCTCATCGATAGATGGACTGATGTCCTAACAGCTGAGGAATACAACCTCAAGCGCCCAGCCAAGTGGTACCCAAAACGCAGACTGCTACCTCAGTTTGATGAGGAGACAGCAGATCCCATACCTCCCTCTCACAATGCGGACCGGCCACCCCGCGGTCGGGATAAAACGGCAACTCAGACCGAACAGCAGCCCGCCCCACCGCCTCGCAAAAACAGGGACAGACCAGCTTGGGACCATACATACGACCTTCGGCAGGAATTGGACAATAGAGCAGGACACACCAGATCTATATACGGATTGCAAGGACGTTTCCATACTCGAGACGACAGCTATCTATTCGGACGTGACAAATTTAATCACACCCGGGCCGATAACCACAGAGAACGTCGTCGGAGATACGCCGTGACACGACCCGCTATAGAGGCGCCGCACACCCTCTCTGCTTCACAGACTAGGTGCTAGATCATGAATTCCCTAAGGGGTTCAAGCCTGTCAATATTGAATCATACGACGGAACAACCGACCCCGCAGTGTGGATCGAAGATTTTATTCTTCACATACATAGGGCCCAAGAAGAAGACCTCCATGCAATCAAATACCTCCCATTAAAGCTCAAAGGACCAACTCAACACTGGCTAAATAGTTTGCCTGAGAACTCCATCGGCATCTGGGAGGACTTGGAAGAGGCCTTCCTCGACAACTTCCAGGGTACATATGTCCGGCCACCCGATACCGATGACTTAAGCCACATAGTTCAACAATCCGGAGAATCGGCCAGAAAATTCTGGACTAGGTTCCTAACCAAAAAGAACTAGATCACCGACTTTCCGGACGCCGAAGCCCAAGAGGAATGGCTTGCCCACCACCTCGGCCAGGAAAAGCCGAGACCCATGACAGCGCTCACCGCACTTATGACCCGCTTTTGCGCGGGAGAGGATAGTTGGCTGGCTCACAGTACAAACATAGCCAATGAAACAGGCCCCTCCGAGGCCAAAAACAGCACCGGCAAGCTCCGGCGAATAGACACAAACGCCGAAGCAATGGCGATAACACCGACGACACTACAGTTCACGCCGGTTTTAGTGGCTCCATGTCCGGCCAGCGAGAGAAGCCCTATAAAAGGAGCAATGGAGGACCATCCATCTTGGACCACATACTCGATCGTCCTTGCCAGATACATGGCACCCCAGACAAACCGGTCAACCATACTAACAGAGATTGCCGGGTCTTTAAACAAGCCAGCACGGTCCACAACAGAAACAAGGAAGGAGAATCACAGAGCGCGGACGATGACGAGGACCCCCGGCAGCCGAACACTGGGGAGCAAAAGAAATTCCCCCCTCAAGTCAAAACAATGAACATAATGTATGCTACACACATCCCCAAAAGGGAGCGCAAGCGCGCACTTAGGGACGTCTATGCGTTAGAGCCAGTCGCCCCAAAATTCAATCCGTGGTTGTCATTTCTGATCACCTTTGACCGCCGAGATCATCCAACCAGCATTCGCCATGGCAGTTCAGCCGCACTGGTCCTTGACCCAATCATCGACGGATTCCACCTGACACGAGTCCTAATGGACGGCGGTAGCAGCCTCAACCTGCTCTATTAGGATACAGTACGTAAAATGAACATCGACCCCTCACAGGTCATGCCCACGAAGACTACCTTTAAAGGAGTCATACCAGGCGTAGAGGCCCGTTGTATGGGCTCAATAACGTTGGAGGTAGTATTCGGTTCCCCGGATAACTTCCGAAGCGAAGAATTAATCTTCAATATCGTCCCATTTCACAGCGGCTATCACGCCCTACTCATATGAATGACATTCACTAGATTCAATGCGGTGCCACATTACGCTTATCTCAAGCTCAAGATGCCCGGCCCACGTGGCGTTGTCGGATGTGGGGTTCCGGCAAACCCTTAAGGTTCGAACACTGGGGTGCACGCGAAGTCTTTTCCTCCCACCTATCTACGCCCTAACTCGCTAAGATCTCGCGGACGAACTCGACGAACTCGCAACACAGAAAGACACAAGTTTTATACTGGTTCGGGCCACCGTTGTGGTGTAATACCCTACTCCAGTGTGGTGGTGGTGGATTGCCTCTCGGGCTGATGATGAACAATACAATGGGAAGAACAACCTCCTGAGGTTGAGGTGTTCTTGTGCTTGGCTAACTTGTGTGGGTGAGAGTGATCTAAGATGTCGTCTCTCCTGCCTATGGTGGTGGCTAGTCCTACTTATAGAGGCCCTGGTCCTCTTCCCAAATCTTGAGAGGGAAGGGAGCCAACAATGGTGGGCAAATTTGAAGGGGGATAGCTAGTACAAGCTATCCTGACAAAAGTGGTCTTCGCCTGCCAAAGGCTCTGGTGGTGACACCGTCTTGGGCTCCATGATGACCTCCGTCTTGCCATCCTTCTGGTCTTGGTATTGTTGCACCAAAATGGCAACCTTTGCCTGATGCCTCGATACTCCTCGCCTGCGCTGGTTTCCTTAGCACCTAAGAGGAAATAAGGATGCTGCGCGCGCTGGCGCCCGCCTGGTGTCGATCGTCATGACTAACGTCACGAGAGCCTCGTGAGGTTCGCCTCGCCTTGATATCTCCACTCCTCATGAGCATGCCTGACTAGGCTGCTCCAGAGGAGGTCCTGTGTCATCCACCGCACGAGGCTTGGCCCCTCGCAAGTGTCTTGGATGCCTTGTTGATGAAGATGGGCCGTACGGCCTGCTGGCTTAGCCATGCAACGGGCCGCAGGCAGGCAAGTCTGGGGACCCCCATTCCCAGAACACCGACAGTAGCCCTTGGGCCCAAGGTGCGCTCAGGCTTGGCTTCGCGGTGAAGCCAAGGGTCAAGCACGGAGCATCGCGGGCCCCAAAAGACTGCGGCCTCGGTCGACGCGAGGTGGCTGATTGGACGTGGCCATCCCCACTTCCCCAAGCTGCCTTGGCAACTACACGACTTGACGAGTCCCTGCGTCATGCAACGAAAACCATCATTACCTGCGATCGTGGGAGGTGCCGGTTGGCCTTCTCTTGCTATAAATGGGGAGGGGGGCGGAGCCCCCGTTGCCCATCTCTTCCTTGCTCGCTTGCTTCTTCCTCCTCGGTCCACTGCTAGCTTCTTTTACCTCGCTTTGTTGCTAGCACCAATGGCGCCTATCAGAAGGTTCTCCGCCGAAGAAAAGGGGAAGGCCCCCGAGATGTCCCGGAGCAACTTCCGCCGATGAAGAGGTGGATCCATCGCCGTGAAGAAGCGGCGATGCAGGTGGTGACGATGCCTTGGTGTGAGCGGCCTCCCCCCGGGTATCCGCTGCCCCTGTATGCCCAAGCCGAGGACTCAGGAAGGCGGAGCGACGAGCAGCGCCGCCATGTCGCGGCGACGCTCGCCGTCACCCCAGGAATCCACGCCGCGGACTTCTCGCGCGAGCTGGTGCTGTGGGCGCCGATGCCCCCAAGCTCTTGGATCCGCTTCCCGCGGTTCTTCTCCGACGTGATGCCGCCGAGGGGGCCTCTCGAGCTCTGGTTGCAGCACGCCGACTGCGGCGCTCCGGCGATGGGAGCGGAGATCGAAGCGGTCCCCACCGGCAAGATCTTCATGACTCGCGGCTGGGGCGAGATCGCGCGGGTTTGCCGCGTGAGGGGCGCCCTTGCGATCCATCTTGAATACGACGGCGTCTCCATGCTCTTCTTCAAGGTCTTCGATGCTGAGGGCCGCTGCCTGGAGTGCTGCTCCGAAGAGGAGCGCGAGGCTAATGCGCGCTCCCCTCGCGACCACTCCAACAGCCGCAGCCCTTCGGAGTCCAGCAGCTCTCCTGAGCTCTACGAGACTCCGGAGATGAGCGACGACAGCTACGTGCCCTCGAGCTCTTGCCACGCTAGGAGCAGTGCTACCGTGTCCGGCTGTAGCCGCTGCTGATCTGGATGGGGTTGGCGCCGGCCTCCCGTGGCCCACTGTTGATGATGTCGTTTGCCAC
>NC_041386.1:339685397-339753080 GCF_002162155.2 Triticum dicoccoides
CCTTAGTTTTAGCTTTTGTTTCTTACGAAGAACCATGAAGCGCCCCGTGGGGGCATGTAAGGGTCTGTAATGTCTTTTGTGCTTATCTTCCCTGTTATGAAGATTTGATGAATGCACGTCCCGTTAAGGCTCGGTCCCCCTTTCTTTCCTTGCAATAGCTTGTTGCTCTACGCCGACAGGTCCCGGCCCCCAGGCAGGCTACAGCCGTCGTTGGTATGCCAGGCCGCGTGCCGTGGTCAAGGCTAGGAGGTGTGCGGCCCGAGGTCCAGTAAGAGCCCCTGAGGCGCGATGCTCAGGAGGTCCCCCTTAGCGCTCAAGCGGCCATGGTAAGGGAAGAAAGGGAGTTGACGTGGCTGCAACGGGATTGCGGCAAGGCGTGAGTATCCATAAGGCCCAGACATTTAGCCGATCCGAGGGCGAGACTTATCTTGTGAACTTCGTGGCGATTCCTGACGTTGCGCTGGGGCTGCGCGCCAACTTGTGCGGCATAGCCAGACCGGCCCATACAAGTTTCCCTCCTCCCATGCCCTCCTTAGTGCTTTGCGTCCTCAGGTCTCGGCCCTCGAGCGAGCTCAGCTACTGCTGGTATGCCAGGTCGCGATGCCGTGGTCAAGGCCAGGGGGTGAGGGATGGAGAGCCAGTAACAGATCCCGAGTCATGATGCTTAGGAGCCCCCTTTTAACGCGCAAGCGAATTGCATGAGAGAAAAGGAGACTCGCGGTGCCGCCTGCCATCCTCCCCGCGGGGTCCCTGTGAACAGGCACAAGAAGAACATGGTTTGCCATTTTAGCCATTAGCCTGCCGCTGGTTGGTCCGGATGAAGTGAAGGCACTGAGGGCCTGGTGAGGTGACGTGCGCAGGGCGTGCCGCGAGCCAGAGCTCGACCACTCAGATTTGTCAACATGGCAGGGACGGACCCATGCACCAGTGCCGTGCCTGTGAGGAGGCTCCGTGGGAGGCGATGATCGAGCAGGTGATAACCATAGGTAGGTTAAGCAGGGAAGGCAACTCAGCTTTGGTAAATGCAGGAAGATACATGCCCCTGGGTCCGGCCCGAGCGGCTTGGGGATGATGCAGCCCGAGGGGCGCCCCAACAAGGTAAGCTAAAGACATAAGCAAATGGGATACATGCCGTAGGGATGGACCCACACGGTCTAGGAATAATGCAGCCCAAGGGGCGCTCCCAACTTAACGAGCTTGGAAGATGTCACCTGGTTCTGTAGACGAAGCAGAGTTGGTGCAGCTGAAGGTACGCGTCGAAGAAAGGAATCCTCATGAGCCACCGGAGCCCTGAGCCTCGGGAGGCTCTCGGGGCTCAGGAGGCTTCCTGAAGACCATCTCCATTCCCTCCAGGATGACGCGGTACCTGGCCTCTTGAGCTGCCAGGTCGCGCCGCATGGCGCGCTGATAGGCCGACGCCACGCTCGGCAAGCCGAGGGGCATGCGAACGTAGCTGTGTGGCGGGCCCTCACAATGGCCCACACGCGAAGGCCAGAAGCGCTCCTGAGGCGCGGCCCTATTGAGCCCTGGGACGTCGATGCAGACACGCAGCCCAGCACCCTTGCCTGGGTGGTGAGCCGCGCCCTATGAGCGGCTGTTGCCGCACATGGCTCTTGCGTCTTGCAGTTCCTGTGTGGTCTTGGCGATGAACTCCTGAGCGGTGGGCACCCCTTACCCTGCGTCCTCCTAAGGAAAACGTGCCGCGTGGCACGCCTCCAAGTGGCGCCCAAGCGCCCCCCTCATGAGTTGGCAAGGCCTGAGGCCCTCCAGAAGAGAGTCCCTAAGCCCTGCCCGAGGAGGGCATTGGGCGTGCCTTCCTATGCGATGGAGGGAGGCGCCCCTGGGACGGACGCTGATCCTGACGAGGCTCCTGCCGCGATGCCATCCTCCTGAGGTCCTACGCGGCGCAGCTTCTTCTTCTTGGGGATGGCCTCCGGAGGGCCCTCACTTCTACTGTCGGGGTCGTCGATTGCTGTAGCTTGGAAGGCGCGCTCGAGGGTGCACACCGCATCCCTTTCTTCACATGGGACCGTGATGACCCCACCACTTCCAGGCATCTTGAGGATGTTGTAGCCGTGGTGGGTGACCGCCATGAACTTTGCCAGGGCCAGATACCTGAGGATAGTGTTGTACGGCAGGCGGATGTGCGCGGCGTCGAAGTCGATGAGCTCGGTGCGGTAGTTGTCGCGTGTGCCGAAGGTGACAGGCAGGCGGACCTGCCCTATCGGTGTGGTGGAGCCGTCGGTCACTCCTAAGAAAGGTTTGGTAGGCTAGAGCTGCTCATATGGCACTTGGAGGTTGTCGAAGGTGTCGACGGACAGGACGTTGAGCCCTGCAGCGCCGTCGATGAGGGTCTTGGTAACCTGCACATTGCTGATGACTGGGGAACACAACATCGGGAGGACGCCGGCGGTGGCCGCGCACTTGAGCTGATCTGCCGAGTCGAAAGTGATGGCGCACTGGGACCACTTGAGCGGGTGCGCGGCCTCAAGCTTGGGGAGCGCCGCGTTCACCTCGCGAGCAAACCGTTTGAAGATGCGCTGAGAGGCTAGGGCCTGGGCGCCGCCCAAGATGCAGGCGATTGCACACGACTCCTAGAAGCCCCCAGCCCCCTCGTCCTGATGATGGTCGTCGTTCCTTCTTGATGGCGGCAGTGGAGGAAGACCGGCGTTGCCTTAGGGGCGATCCTCACGAGGCTGGTCCCTCCAGGGCCCCTCGCGAGGATGGTCCTGCCAGCGGTCCTCACGAGGCCTGTCACGCCATTCCTGGCGCGGGCCACGGTCGTCCCAGCGTCCGCCTCCTCGTCCTCCTCCACGGCCGTAGCCCTGGTCGCTGCGCTGGGGGCGTCGACCGTAGCGTCCCTCGCGTAGGGCTCGGAGCTCTTGGCAGTCGCTGGTGTTGTGGGTGTTCAGGTTGTGGAAGGCGCAGAACGGTCGGCTGTTCTTGGATGACTCGGGCTGATCTCTGTCCCGTTTAGTGTCGGGCTCCGTAGCTAGCACTACCTCTTCCTTGCGCTTCACGTCCTTGGCCTTGGCTTTCTTCTCCTCTGTGCCTGCGGCTGGCAGCTCAAGGAGGGAAAGGTGCCCCTCCTCAGCTCTTGCGCACTTGGTCACTAGGTTGAACAGCTCTTGAGACGTGTAGAGCTCCTCGTGGATAGCGAGCTCTTCCTTCATCTTGACGTCACGGACACCTTCGAAGAACACGGAGATGATGGCCTCATCCGTGACCTTGGGGATCTTGAGGCGGGTGCTATTGAAGCGCTGGCTGTACTTCTGGAGGGTCTCCCCTGGTTGTTGCTTGATGCGGTGCAGGTCAGTCGTGGCTGGCGGGCGGTTGCGAGTGCCCTGGAAGTTGGCGATGAAGCGGATGCGCATCTCGTCCCAGGAGGAGATCGAGCCGTGCTGTAGGTTCAGGAGCCAGGTGCGGGCCCCATCCTTGAGAGCCATGGGAAACCAGTTCGCCATGACTTTCTCGTCGCTGTTGGCTGCTTTGATGCTCAGCTCATAGAGCTGCAGGAACTTCGCGGGGTCGGCGGTGCCGTCGTAGCGAGGAGGCAGATCCGGCTTGAACTTGCCTAGCCAGGCGACGCTGCGCAGCTCGGGGGTGAAGGCGCGGCAGCCGACCATGGTTACTGGGGCCCGCCTTGGAGGTGAAGCTTGGTCTTGTCGAGGTCCGCGTGGCGCCGCCGCAAGCGGTGCACGGTCTTGACGAGGCGGTGTGGGAAGTGCGGGTGCAGCTTCTCGCGGCCGTGGGATTTCTTGGCAGTTTCTCACTTCGCGTGCGGGCACCGGTCGTGGAGGATCGCACCGCGGGGCCGCACACCTTGGTGCCAAGGCTCTGTCTTTGGGCTGGGGGTGTTGGAGGCGCGCCTCGGGCCTCGTCGCCCATGGCTGGCTGAGGGTGAGGCCGAGAGAGGGAGGATGCCTGGGAGCCCCCTGCGGCACGGACGAGCTCGACGATGCGGTCAAGCCACTCCTCGTAGAGGTCGTCGACTGCACGGTAGCGCAGGAGCTTGTTTGCGATGAGGAGTGCGGCCCGTGCCTCCATGGGAGCGCGGTGTGCATGAGACGAAGGGCCAGCTGGGGCCAGCGATGGAGTGGCAATGCGGTCGTCCTGCCGCACCGAAGGATGCAGCAAAGATGCTTGCTGCTTGTTCCCCACCGGGCCGGTGGTAGCATTGGCGGTAGGAGATGAAGAACGACATGGTGGCCCGCCGATGGGAGCTGTCTGAGCAATGCGGGCGGTGAGGGCAGCCCGACGCTCAGCTCGAGCACAGCGAGCATCCACCATGGAGACGATGGAGCGACGAAGCGACGAACTGATGGAAGGAAAGCTACGGCGCACCCCTACCTGGCGTGCCAAATGTTGGATGTGGGGTTCCGGCAAACCCTTAAGGTTCGAACACTGGGGTGCACGCGAAGTCTTTTCCTCCCACCGATCTACGCCCTAACTCGCTAAGATCTCGCGGACAAACTCGACGAACTCGCAACACAGAAAGACACAAGATTTATACTGGTTCGGGCCACCGTTGTGCTGTAATACCCTACTCCAGTGTGGTGGTGGTGGATTGCCTCTCGGGCTGATGATGAACAATACAATGGGAAGAACAGCCTCCTGAGGTTGAGGTGTTCTTGTGCTTGGCTAACTTGTGTGGGTGAGAGTGATCTAAGATGTCGTCTCTCCCGCCTATGGTGGTGGCTAGTCCTACTTATAGAGGCCCTGGTCCTCTTCCCAAATCTTGAGTGGGAAGGGAGCCAACAATGGCAGGCAAATTTGAAGGGGGACAGCTAGTACAAGCTATCCTGAATAAGTGGTCTTCGCCTACCAAAGGCTCTGGTGGTGATGCCGTCTTGGGCTCCATGATGACCTCCATCTTGCCGTCCTTCTGGTCTTGGTCTTGTTGCACCAAAATGGAAACCTTTGCCTGATGCCTCGGTACTCCTCGTGTGCGCTGGTTTCGTTAGCACCAAAGAGGAAACAAGGACGCTGCGTGTGTTGGCGCCCGCCTGGCGCCCGCCTGGTGTCGATCGTCATGGCTCACGTCACGAGAGCCTCGTGAGGTTCACCTCGCCTTGATATCTTTGCTCCTCGTGAGCCTGCCTGACTAGGCCGCTCCAGAGGAGGTCTTGTGTCGTCCGCCTTGCGAGGCTTGGCCCCTCGCGAGGGTCTTGGATGCCTTGTTGATGAAGATGGGCCGTACAGCCTGCTGGCTTAGCCACGCAGCGGGCCACAGGCACGCAAGTCTAGGGACCCCTGTTCCCAAAACACCGACAGACATCATTACAGTAAATGGAAACATGGAACGCTCCCTCTGTACAGAGGAGCACACTGCCGCCCTAGCAGCAGAAGTACAGAGCGGCCTTCTCAAGCAGCATTATAATCCGGCTGCCGAGCCCCCGAACATCATCAATACGGTCCGGACCACACTGCAGCAGGACAGCTCGGCTCGTTAAGAGCCGAATTAGCAATTTGACCTCCGTCCCAGCCCCAGTGAGGCAATGGGACTAATATTGCACGTACATAAACTACGCACTCAAAACCCCATGGGAAGTGACGGAGGCATAACTCGTTCGCGATCCACTGTACGGCTCGACCGACCCTGGGATTCGCACGCTTTTACCTTTTTTACGGGTTTTCTTCTCTTTTGAAGGTCTATGCGGACAACCCGCTTGCAGAACACACCAAGGAGGCAAGGAGCTCTGGCTTACAAGGGAATCCCCAGGTGGTCTCTACTAAACGATTGCCATACTTGCTTTTCATACCCGCACGTGGCTCGCCCTTGGTTGCGGCATGTTAAATAGCCCTACTTGCTTATCACATTACTCGTACAAAGTACGCCTTGACGTACTAGTTACATCACAATGGTGAATACACGGCAACGTTAGCTTATTATTTCATTTTTCCATTAACTCACCTCGGTATTAATTACTCACCGCACATGTACACCATGGTACATATTACTATGCCAGGGGCTTCATTACACCCAACACTACATCAATAAAAAGTCTGAACACTTTTATAGTATAGTTCGGCACCCCGAACTTATAGCATTATATGCATCGGCTCTGAATCATGTCTTTGGTCAATAGTTGGGTTGCCCGGCTCCTGTGCTTGCTACCCTACGTTCCGCTATATCAGCTAGGGTAGTAAAGGGAGAACTACTGCGATTGTGTCTCGGTTCTTCCGGACGAGCACCTCAGTAGAGAAAGCCGAAAACTGACAGTCATGATGCGGCGAGAGCCGGTCAGCTGTTCGAGAGGTTCCAAATCGTTAGAGATTTTTTTCCGCTTCTTGCGAAGGATCGGTTCCCTCGATTAGGCGTGCACAGCGCCCCTAGTTCGGTCTTCCGAATACCAGGGGCTTTGCCAAACTTTCTTAATTGTCAAACTCCTATGACTAAGTGAGGGCGGTAAAGGCCGCATAGTCTAATTGCCTTGTTCGTTGCGCTAAACACCTCCTTTAAGGACCAGAATGTGGAGTAAAGAGTGTTTAGATTTATCCCGAACACCCACGTACTATTTATGTGGGGGCAGAAGCCGACGACTGGTCAACCCTCAGAGTTAATGAACGGCCGCACAGGAGGCAAATTTAAATCATAAGAATTATACTAAACAACACCATTGTTCCATATTATAGGGCAAGGAAATACACATGTTCTCATGGGAATATGATAACCTTCGAACATTGCTCTGCCACAAGGCGGGACCCCTCCAGGACACCATCAAAATATTGCTCGGGCCGACGATGCTCCTTGCCCTTCGGCGGCCCCTCGGTCATTAGCTTCTCGGCATCCAGCTTCGCCCAATGCATCTTAACGCGGGCAAATGCCATACGCGCACCTTCAATACAGACTGATCGCTTCATGGCTTCGAGCCGCGGACATGCACTCACAAGACGCTGCACAAGCCCGAAGTAGCTGCTAGGTATAGGGTCGGCAGGCCACAGCCGGACTATCAGGTCCTTCATGGCTAGCTCTGCAAACCTATGCAGCTCGACCAACTGCTTTAGTTGGTCGCTGAAGGGCACCGGATGTTCAGATCCCAGATATTAGGACCAGAATAGCTTCTTCGTAGACATCCCTTCTTTGGCTATATAATGCTCGGCAGCATTTGACACATTGTGCGGCAGATCTATAAATGCCCCTGGAAAATCCAAATTCAGGATAAGTACAAGGAACGTTTCTTCTACACACTTGCTATGCATGGTGAAAGATTTACCCGCCGTAATCTTCTTGGCCGCCTGAATTACCTGGAGGGCGCTTTGGGCTTCGGCTCGTGCATCCTACGCGCTCTGGCGGGCCTTTACCAATTCAGACTCTTGCACCTTGCAATCGCGCTCCAAGGACTCAAACCTTTCTATCGCGCCCTGGAGCTGTTGCTGCGCCTCACCAACCCGGGCCTCGTGCTCCTCGCGCGAGGCGTGTTCCTTGGCCGCTTTATCTTCGGCCTCGGATAGCGCCTTCTTAAGGGCCAACACCTCGGTCATGGCCACTAATGAAGTTTATGACACTTTAGTCCAGTTGGACTACTCATTTTTTCGAAATGTAGACACAGGTTACTGCATACCTTGGCTATCTTCCAGCTGCTTCTTCACGAGGCCGAGCTCCTCCTCGGCCTGCTCTAGTTCCCTCTTCAGTCCAGAAACTTCTGCAGCATGAGCAGTGGCAGCCTGCAGCGAGACCTGCTTATTCACACAGACAGCTCATGTTAGACTCCTGCGATACTTATTCTCGATCCTCTGTTTGGCTTTTCCTCCCGAACACCAAACAGAGCATCAGGGGCTACTGTCTATACAGTGATATTTTCCTACAATCACATTACTTACCTCAAAGCCCGTTAGAAGGCTGGTGCAGGCTTCGGTCAATCCGCTTTTGACAAACTGAACCTTCTCTATTACCGTGTCCATAAGGACACGATGCTCATCCATGATAGAGGTGCCTTGTAGGGCCTCCAGCAGATTATCCGGTGCCTCTGGTTGGATAGAGGTCACCGGTGGAACAGGCACATTCCCTCCTCGGGGGAATGCCGTTCGCTAGACCCCGTAGCCATGTAGATCTCCGGAATGGTATCTGGCTGAAGCCTGAAGGGAACTCGGGCCTCGTCACCAGTCCCCGTGGGGACTTTTTCCCATGTATGTCCGGCAGCCGAGGAGTCATCCTGGGACGTCACCCCGATGGTCTCCAGAATCTCCCCCCGGCCTAGGAAAGTCTTTTTGGACACCGCCTTGTCATCACCATTGGGTGAGATGGAATGAGCAGGTGGCAGAGACATGCTAGCCATCTCCTTCGAGTCCAACGAATCCTCTGTCGAGGATCGAGGGGAGCCATCGCGTGCCGGACTGCAATGACAAGGTTTAAGATGTATCAATATTACAAACCGAGAAGGCTAGATGTTTTTGATTCTGGTACTCACGAGGCGGCCCGAGGCTTGGTCTGGCGAGGTTGCTCCAGACTGCTATCAACATCCCACACGGAGTTATCCGCGAGGGAGCCTCTCCCCCTCTTGGGTGCCTCCGCCTCCAAACTCGTGGAGGCCCCCCTTTTCTCCCTTCCTTCCATAGGAGGGGAGTCGCCTCCCTCCTCGTCGTCATCGTCGGCGGCTGAGGGGTCTGTCTCATCGTCAGACGAGATGACCAAGTGCTCCATCGGTGAATCCCACTCTTGGTCCCCTTGGCCGTGGTTTTGACCTTCTTCTCCGGTACGTCGGAAGGCGCCGAAAATAGCATCTTCGTAAGGATTGGGGTTTCTTCGTCTTCAGGCAGCGAAGCCGGACTATTAATCCATCTCGCTAGGTCGACCCAGGCCTGAAAAAGAAATTGATAAGAAGGCTTAGTATCCTTCCTCAAAGTGTGTCCTTAAAGACTATACCTTGATGGCTTACCGAATTGGCCTCACGCTTAAAGTTGAGCCCGCGATCTTTGGTCAAGGGTGGCGGTGTCTCGCTGCCCTTGAAGAGCACCTTCCAGATATCTTCGTGCATCGTGCCGAAAAGCGTTAGCAGCGTCTGGTGCTTGGCCGAATCGAACTCCCACAAATAACATGTCCGACGCTGACACGGAAGGATCCGGCGTACAAGCATGACCTGGATCACATCAACGAGCTTGATCTTCCGGGTTACCATATTCTGGAGGCACGTTTGGAGCCCCGTGATCTCTTCCAAAGATCCCCAGGTCAGGCCCTTCTCTTGCCAAGAGGTAAGCCGCATCGGGACTCCGGATCAGAATTTGGGAGTCGCCACCCAGTTGGCGTCGTGCGGCTCAGTGATATAGAACCACCCCGATTGCCATCCCTTCATCGTCTCTACAAAGGAGCCTTCGAGCCAGGTGGTATTGGGCATCTTGCCCGCCATGGCACCTCCGCACTCGGCCTGTTGGATGCGCACCACCTTTGGCTTTACATTAAAAGTCTTCAGCCATAGGCCAAAGTGAGGTGGGATGCGGAGAAAGGCTTTGCACACAACTATGAATGCGGAGATGTTGAGGATAAAGTTGGGGGCCAGATCATGGAAGTCCAAACCATAGTAAAACATCAATCCACGGACAAATGGATGAAGAGGGAATCTCAGCCCACGGACGAAGTGTGTGAGAAACACAACCTCCTCATAGGGCTCAAGGGTAAGGACGATTTGCCCTTTTACCGGGAGTCGATGAGCAATCTCCTTGGCTAAATATCCGGCTTCCCGTAGCTCCGTGATGTCCTTCTTCTCAACGGAGGAGGCCATCCACTTGCCTCCAGCTCCGGATCCGGACATGATTGGAGTGGCTTCTCGAACGTGGAAAAGCTAAAGCTTGGGCGCTAGAGCTCGAGGACGGAAGGAGTAAAGATGAAGAAGGGTGTGGGTAAAGGGAGAGTGTCCTTATCCCCTTATAAAGGCCACGAATATCAAGCGCCTCCCACTCGTCCTAAAACCCCACCTATTCCCAAGGGTTGTATGAATGGCACGGTTGGGTTACCCATGCCCGCTTTGATGAGAATCCCATGATAAGGGGACACGATGTCTGCTTTGACGAGATGTGCCAATGGCAACCGCATCTCAAAACGTGGAGCGGCAGACGAAAAGCGGTTCGAGATTATGACCGGGCAAATGTAATGTCTTGTTGTGAAAAGCTGTCAGCGGATAGAACTCGTGTGAAAATATATTCTCTCTGTGGCTGTGTGTGGTATGTGACAGGTCCGGATACTATCATCGCATCCGAAGACTATCTTGGAGTTCAGAGAAAGGGGAACCCTCCTTGCAATTCTGAAGACAATCTGCACGCCGGACTCCTCGTCATTGAAAGCCAGGTTCAGGGGCTACTGAGGGAGTCCTGGACTAAGGGGTCCTCGGGCGTCTGACCTGTTATCCTTTGGGCCAGATTGATGAGCTATGAAGACATGAAGGCCGAAGACTGCACCGTGTCCGGATTGGACTCTACTTGGCGTGGAAGGCAAGCTTGGCGACCGAAGATTCCTTCTTATGTAACCGACTCCATGTAAACCCTAGATCCCCTTGGTGTCTATATAAACCGAAGGGGATAATCCGGAAAGGATACCACGTACACTCATTACCATACCCATATAGGCTAGACTTCTAGGGTTTAGCCATTACGATCTCGTGGTAGATCAACTCTTGTAATACTCATATTCATCAAGATCAATCAAGCACGAAGTAGGGTATTACCTCCATAGAGAGGGCCCGAACCTGGGTAAACATCATGTTCCCCGTCTCCTGTTACCATCGATCCTAGACGCATAGTTTGGGACCCCCTACCCGAGATCCGCCGGTTTTGACACTGACAAGGACCACTGCAAGCTGGACCGCTATTTTGAAGACGTCCTAGAGGGTGTCCGCTTGATAGAGGGCTAGTGCTCGAAGGATATTATGTTCGAATGAATGTATCCAACCTTCCCAGACATTGTATTATAAACCAAGGCTTTTGTAATATATTTGCGCCTTTTTATCTTAAAGTATTTTTCCTCCTGTGCGGTCGTTTTTATCCCTGAGAGCTTGCCAGTCGTCGGCTTCAGCCCCCACGTAGATACTACGGGGTGTTCGGAATAGCATGTAACCACTCTTGACCCAACGTCTTGGTCCGTGAAGGAGGTGTTAGTGCGGCAAACTAGGCAATCAGACTATGTGGCTTTATCACTCTCACTTAGCCATAGGAGTTTGACTGTGGGGCTAGGAACTTGCCCCTGGTGGGCGTGCGGCTGTCCGAACTGGGATGCCTTAGGCGCGTGACCAAACAGAAGTCAGTCCTTCGTAAAATACGTTAAAAATCGCAAGAGATTTACATCAAGTCACCGAATAGCCGACCAACTCTCGCCATACCATGACAATCAATTTTCGGCTTTCTCTACTGAGGTGTTTGACTAGACGAACCAGAAACACAATCGCAATTGTTCTCCCTTTACTACCTTATCCGAACAAGCGGGACGTAAGGTGGTAACCGCAGGAGCCGGGCAACCGAACTATTGACCAAAGACATGATTTAGAGCCAATGCATATAATGCCATATTCGGGACGCCGAAGTATACTATAAAAGTGTTCAGACTTGTCTTTTTTTGAGGAAAGAATATATGTGGCTGACTAGAGCCCCCGGCGATGTAAATCGTGCCGAGGTGTATATGACAATCTGACACAAAGAGGGAATACAAATTTAGGAAATAAGCCAATATCGAACAGGGTTGGGCGAAACTGTTTCCATTATAGTCTGATTGATATGTCAAAACTTATTTTTAGAGAGGATGCGATAAGAATTGAGGCTATTTTACATGCCGAACACAAGGGAAAGCTGTATACAGGTCCTAAAAAGGAAAAGATGATCTTGAAGATCCTTTGGACACTCTGCCGCACGTCTGTGCTGCTTTTCACCTTGGTGTATGATCCTTTAAGAGGATCAACGATTGAGAATACATGAGGGGCCTAGAAGAGGGCCCTTGGTACCATCGAAAAGTGATGTGGGTTGTGAAGAACATGAAAATAAAAATAAGAAGAAAAAGGGGAGAATGTGAGGGTCCCGATAGGGTCGAGCCGTATTGTGGACTTTAGTTGTGGTGTGCCTCCATCCTTGCCCATGGTATCTTTAGTGCGTAGTTATGTATGCGCGGTACGTATGCCGCTATCAATTTGGGGCATGTACAAAGGCTGAATTGTTAATCTAGCTCTGGATGAGCCAGACTGGCATTATGCAGGTTAGACCAGACTCGTTTAACGGTGTCCGGTGGCTTGACTGCCGATGTAGTATTCGTCTTGATAAGGCCACACCGCACTTCGGCTACGAGGGCTGTGGTATGCTTGTCAGTATGGAGGGAGCGCTCCATGTTTCCATTGACTGTTATAACGCCACGTGGTCTAGGCATCTTGAGCTTTAGATAAGCGTAGCGTGGGACTGCATTGAAACTGGCGAAAGCGGTTTGTCCGAGCTGTGCGTGACAGCCACTTCGGAAGGGGACGATGTCGAAGATCAAGTCTTCGCTATGGAAATTATCTAGTGAACCAAAGACTACTTCCAGCATTATGGACCCTGTGCAACATGCCTCGACGCCGGTTATCACTCATTTAAAGGTGATTTTAGTGGGTTTGATTCTTGATGGATCAGTACCCATTTTGCGGATAGTGTCCTAATAAAACAGGTTAAGGCTGCTGCCGCCGTCCATAAGGACTCGCGTAAGATGGAATCCGTCGATGATTGGGTCGAGGACAAATGCTGCCGAACCTCCATGACGGATACTAGTCGGATGGTCTCTGCGATCAAAAGTGATCGGACAGGCTGGCCATGGGTTAAATTTTGGGGCGACCGGCTCTATGGCATAAACGCCCCTTAGTGCGCGCTTGCGCTCCCGCTTGGGGATATGAGTGACATAGATCATGTTCACAGTTTTTACCTCAGGGGAAAATTTCTTTTGCCCCCGGTGTTTGTTGGTGAGGCTCTTCATCGTCGTCCTCGCTGGGCGGCCCCTTCCCTTTATTTTCGGTGTTTAGCTTACATGCCTGTTTAAAGACCCAACAATTTATGTTGGTATGATTGGCAGGCTTGTCAGGGGTGCCATGAATCTGGCAAGGCCGATAGTATTCTGTCCAAGATGGATGGGCCATCTTTGTTTCCTTTGAATGGCTTCTGCCGATGACCGGGTTTACAGCCATTGAATCCGGTGTTGACCGCCGTATCTTCAGTATCTTCATTGTTGTGTTTGACGCTTGTGTTTGTTACGCGGTGGCTTGCCAAGGTTGCTAGTGCTGTTGCTCCTACGAGCTAGCCAGCTATCTTCTCCTGCCCAAAAGTGGGTCATAAGTGCGGTGAGAGCTTCCATGGACTTCAATTTTCTTGGCCGAGGTGTCGGGCAAGCCACTCGTCCCGGACGCTGTGTTTAAAGGCAGCGAGGGCTTCGACACCCGGACAGTCTACAATTTGATTCTTCTTAATTAAGAACTGAGTCTAGAGCTTCCGGGCTGACTCTCCGGGTTGCTGGACTATGTGACTAAGGTCATCGGCGTTTGGAGGCCGAACATAGGTACCTTGGAAGTTGTCTCTAAAGGCATCCTCCAGATCTTCCCAGCTACCAATGGAGTTTTCTGGGAGGCTGTTTAACCAGTGTCATGCTGTTCCCTTGAGTTTAAGGGGAGGTACTTGATGGCATGAGATCGTCACCACGAGCCATGTGAATGTGGAGAAGAAAATCTTCGATCCATACTGCAGGATCCGTCGTTCCATCATATGATTCAATGTTCATGGGTTGAAACCCTTCTGGGAACTGGTGCTCCATTACCTCATTAGTGAAGCGTAAGGGGTGTGCGATGCCTCTGTATCAGGCGACGTCACGACGCAGTTCGAATGAAGTCCGTATGTGGTTTTTGGCCCTGGTGAGGTTATGTCTGTTAGGCCAAGCTTGACGCTCGTCTTCTCGTGTTGGGGCACGCCCCCTTGATCCGTAGATTGATATTGTTTGGCCTGCTCTATTATTCAGGTCTTGTCGTAGATCGTAGGTGTATCATGGAGCTGTTCTCTCTCTTCCCTTATGGTGAGGTGGTGCGGGTTGGTGTTCGACGTGGGTGGCTGCTTTGTGACGCCCACGTGGTGGCCGATCTGGTTCATCGGCACGGTCATGTTTCGATGGGTTTGGCTTGACGGCCTCGTCGTCGAGTTGTGGCAATAGCCGGCACTTCAGATAAGTTTTTGTTGGGCGTTGAAGGCCATATTCTTTGGCATCTAGGACCTGAGTCCATCTATAGTTGAGTGTATCCTGTTCGGCTTGGAGCCATTGCTGCTGCTTTTTAGGCTTCTAGCAATGGCGATTAGCTGGTGCTTAAAGCGCTCCTGCTCGACTGGTTCCTCTGGCACGATGAAGTCTTCGTCGCTGAGGCTCACATCATCCTTGGAGAGCGGTAGATAATTACTATCCTCCGAGTCCTCGTTCCCGACTAGATCGTCAGGGTTAACTTTCCGGTCCTCCCAATCATCCTGTTCGGATGTTGGCTCGATAGGTGCTTCGGGGTCTTCGGCGTTCTCCGGAGTGTTATCGTCTCTGGTGCCTGTATTACTGTGTTTGTCACGACGCAATTTTGAGCGGCGTCGCTGGCATCGACGCTTCGGAGGTGCGTCATCAGGTTTGCCCTCCACTGGATCTTTCCTGTCTGCATCGTCATCCTCTTTGGGTGGGTCCATAATGTACACGTCGTTTGTGGAGGTGGCTGTCCAACGTCCGGTAATCGGCGGGACTTGGCCTTGTTCGCCTCCGGCATCGTCGTCCATGCCGTCGATATCTTCGGAGGCGTAGTCTAGCATGTCGGTTAAATCTTCGACAATGGCTATGAAGTGGTTGGTGGGTGGGACGTAAATTCCCCACTCTCAGCCCCTAGTCCGGGCAGGGCATAGTTCGGAAGTGATTCCTCTGTAATGGCGAGGGATCGCATTAAGTCCAGAGCCTCATTTAAGAGCGAGGTTTGGACGAGGAAACGAGAGTCCGCGGGGCTGGTCGGGGTGAATGCCTCCTGGCCATGCCTACTTGGCGTGGACTTTGAGAGTTTGGATCTATAGTCCGGGGGCGAGTTCAGCCTTTCAATGATAGGGGAACCCGATCCGATTCCAAGTTTGCCGTAGACACAATCGCCTCCGGATCCTTGATAGTGCAGTTTGCAGTGGAGAGTCCGGTGGGCTCCAAACTCTCATCTTCGGACCTGCCGGTTTGCTCCGGATCTCACGCCAGAGGTGATGATCGGGGCCGTGAATCCTTCAAAGATCAAGTCTCCTCGGATGTAGGCGACATAGTATAGGTTCCCGAAACTTATCTGATGACCAGGGTGTAGCTGTCGATTTGTTCGAGGTGGCCAATCAAGTTGGCACGCAAAACGAATCCACCGAATACCAAAATGTGGCCGTGGAGAAAACCTTCCCTGGAAACGGCATCGTTGTAGATGATTGAACGAGTCATCGAGCCTTCTGTTGATGACATAGTGGAACTCTCAATGAAAGCACCAATGTCGGTGTCAAAACCGGCCGATCTCGGGTAGGGGGCCCGAACTGTGTGTCTGAGGATCGAAGGTAACAGGAGGTAGGGGACACGATGTTTACCCAGGTTCGGGCCCTCTTAATAGAGGTAATACCCTACTTCTTGCTTGATTGACTTTGATGAGTATAGGGTTTATAAGAATTGATCTACCTCGAGATCGTAATGGCTAAACCCTAGATGTCTAACATGTATGATTTGTCTTAGCCCCTATGGACTAAACCCTCCGGTTTATATAAACACCGGAGGGGCCTAGGGTTGTACAGAGTCGGTTTACAGAGAAAGGAAAATACACATCCGGACGCCAAGCTTGCCGTCCATGTAAAGGAGAGTCCCATACGGACACGGGGGAAGGCCTTCTATCTTGTATCTTTACGGCCCATCAGTCCGGCCCATGTCACATAGCCCGGACGCTCGGGGACCCCCTAATCCAGGACTCCCTCACCTGAATCAAATAAAACAGAAGCTAGTACTAAGTTACCAAGAAGAGTTCCCAACACAATAGCAGGCTGGCCTTGAGCTTCATTCAGATCAATGTGGTTAGCCTAACCATGACCATAAGCCCTGGCATTGTTGTTGCGGGGCTGATTGTTACCATGGCTAGTTGGAGGAAGTGCAAGCTGGTACTGATTCTGAGGGCACTCCCTGGTACGGTGTCCTGGTTGACCACACCGGAAGCATAGCCCATCATTTGGACAGGGAACTGGAGCTTGGGGTGGTGCAGCTTGAAGTCTCGGCTGCCCAGGTGGTGGAGGAGGCATGCAAGGTGCAGCATGGGACTGTTTTGGTGCAGTGGCAGTTGGTGGATACATGTTGTGGGGGATCCATATCCTACACTTCCGCGGCGACGGGCCCAAAGATGAACCCATGTCACGGTTGCGCCTGAGGGATCCCAGGTGTTCCTGCAGACCAGTTTCGACCTGAATGGCCTTGTTCACCAAGGTGGCGAAATTAGCAAAGCCATGCATGAGGAGCGCTAGTTTGATATTAGCTTGAAGTCCATCACGGAACTTTTCATGTTTACGTGCATCGGTGGCAATGTCTTCTTCAGCATAGTAGGACAAGTCAAGGAACTCCGTATGATAAGCATCCACAGTCTTGTTGCCCTGGGTGAGGTTGCAGAACTCACACTTCTTCCTGTCCATAATTCTCTGAGGAATGAAGCGGGCACGAAAAGCGGCTTGGAAATCCGACCAAGTGATGACCGTTCCAGCAGGTAGTGAATGCCTGTGGATGTCTCACCATTGAGCAGTGGGACCCTTCAAATATTATGCCGCGAAGGTGAAATAGCTGGCAGGGGCTACATCAGTAGACTCGAGCTCAAAGGTGATGTCACGGAGCCAGCCATCAGCATCAAGTGGCTGAGTTGAGCCGTGGTAGATGGTTGGGTTGAGACATGCAAAGTCTTGCAGTATCACTAGGGCTGGCTGCTGGTTCAAGTTGGGGCAAGGAAACTGAGCCATCATATTCTGCATGAACTGGCGATTCAACTCAAACTGTTGGATCATCCCAGCCATGTACTCAGGCGGTGGTGGGGCGTCGCCACCACGACCACGACCATGACTAGCGGGTCTAACCATCCTGCTAACATATAACAGGGGTAGTTTTGCATGGAGAAATTTTCAAAGACAAAGAATCATTCACGTTGAGACATGCATAATGAACGAAGTTCGATGGATACAACATAGTAGCCAAACACGACATACAGATCCATGCATAAGTTCGGTTACAAACCAAAAGTACAAGTTTTGAAAGGGAAAAAGGTAGTCTAGACCAACTAGGTGGCGCACAGGCACGCGCTGGAGGGATACAACATCGCGACATAGCGATATGCTACATCAACATCGGGGAAGGCCTCTGAAGTCATGCAGTTGCCGGTGATGATAAGCCAAACGGTTCTCGAGAGAAGGATCCTGCGCTCCGTGGCGGCTCAGGTGTATCAGCTAATCCCCGTATGAAAGAAGAGGTCCACGAGTAGGGGTATCACTCCCAACATCAGGCCACACAAGACATGGTGGCATCTCCGTCCTGTGCGGGTGAAGGATGAACGATGGCTGAATCCCTGCACTGACTACTGGATGCATCTCTGTCACAGTGTTGTAGTGGTGTGCACGCGTGGCGTACAACTCGACAGTCAGAGCTCGAATAGTGCGATCCAGAACCTCAATGTACCGAACCAGAAACTAAGGGTCATAAAGGCGGCTCATGTAGGGGGTACAAACATCAGTGTAGCGTCTAGTATCATCCCCAGCTAGTGGGTATGGGAAGTATCCCAACCCAGTGTCCTCCAAGAGGGGATGCTCTCTATGGAGACAAGTGATATCAACATAGGCAACCTCCTGGACTGCCATCCCAACGGTCACTCCAACACCCTCAAGGTGTGCAAGTCATGGGTGGAGTTGTTCTGCCGATCATAGATATCAACCTTAGCGTGGCACATCTCCTGGTTGAACTCGTGGTACATCTCGTACACAGTGTACTGAGGATACCAATGATATCCCAACAGGGTCAAGAGGTTGACCAAAATGGCTGGGAACCCAGGCATGTCGACCGCCATGGTCTGGCACAGGATCAGCGAAGCAGGACGCATCCGAAACAAAGAAGTCTAAGGATGTCAAATGAGTGTGAGTATTATTCAAAATACATTTCAAAGGAATAACTATAGATAATCCATCTCTCTAGGTGAGTGATCCTAATATTAGAGTTAGCATATTCATCGAACCTGAGTAGAAGATAGATCAGAGTCCCATAGTATAGACGAGGAATAAAAGATCCTAATACCACCCATTGGCGACATGGGCCCGTAAGCCACACAACCATGTTAGTAAAATAGTTTTCCGATGACTAGACTCAACTTCAGCCAAGGAGTTGGAAGGGGGTGGGGGGTTCATACAGGCAGTCGGCTCTGATACCAACTTGTGACACTAGACCCTAAATTAGTATTTATAATTAGGCTACTGCCCTAAATAATTTGGCACTTCAATAAAATAGGTTTGCATTTGTTTTATTATTTAAAGGCATTTAATAATTGTTTTAGCTACTATTTTATTTATTTTAGGGTATTTAAATATTTTATAAAAGTGTGGTTTCTCCACCATAATTAGTTATGGAATATTTGCAACATTATGAGCATTTTAGTTTTGAAATTTTGAAAACTTTAAATTTCGAATTTAATTTAAAGTTGAATTTAAACCAGATGGAATCAAAGGGGGATTTAGCACTAGTGAAAAGGATGACATGGCACCATTAACATGTGATTATTGTAGCTTAATTATCCAGGCGTTACACTCGCGGTCCGGGTGGCCAGAGCAGGGCACTCCTCGTTCCACCTCCAGTTGCTTCGCCCCCGACAGAAGGCCATATGGAGGATACAACACTCGAGTTCATCCTCGAGCTGCGCAACCCACTACAAAGCCGGCTGCGGCTCCCTCATCCCTTTGCCAGGTTAATGGAGGTTGACCAGCCGCTCGGCCTGTGGCTACGTCTGAATGGATGTTGCAACGATGCTGTGTGGGTGAATGTCGAGTTCCCCGCAAATGGCGTCATGTACTTCACGCGCGGGTGGAAATCCTTCGCTCGTGCCTGGTATCTGGCGGAGGGGCACCTCCTCCACTTCAAGTTGGCGGCGTCCGATACACTCTCGACGAAGTTCTTCGGGGCTTTAGGCGCTCGCATGGGGTGCTGCGCGTAGAGCTCGAGCAACAGCAAAAGCTCCTCCTTGCACTACAAAAGAAGACACATGCGTGACATTTTGGCCCGAACGGAAGTTTTTCTGTCATGCTTATGACACTTCTATGATGATAATTGTGAAAAAACACGTATCATCATAGATGTGGTGTGCTCCTACTTCTATGACAAAAAATCATGACAGAAATTGGGCTCTTCATCCTGGGCGGGCGAGAGACGTAGCTGCATGACATTCTTTGAGCCGTCCATGTTGGAAAAAATCATGGTAGAAGCAAGGGCGAGGAAAATATCAGGGAGTTCCCGGTTACGGTGGGTGGTCGGGGCCGAGCGATGCACTGTGGTTTGTGCATTTCTCTTGTGTACACGCGTGTGTGCGAGGCGTTGGCTAACTGAACTCGAGTGATCGCACTAGCTACATTACTAAACCCGAGCGATTCCTTCGCTGTTGCTTCTTACTGAAGCCGATCAAGCCCCCGTGCGAGACATAGCCAGCTGGTGTTGGGTTGCCTCTTGATGAACAGTGACTGTTGCTACCATGCGAACAGGATGTAGAACAAGTCGAGACATGGTGAGTCGAGCCAGTTGGTTGGCTTTGGATGAATAGTTCCTGGTGGGGGTTGGATGAAGAGGACCACGTGGTAGTAGGCTGTTGTCGCTGGATGAACAACACCGCGAGGAGGCCGCCGTACCCAGCCGGTTGGGGGTGGATGAACAGGACCCTGTGGAGGCTCTATGAACTGTAGCCGGTGGAGGCTGGAGGACGACTGTGGATGACCAGTACCCCATGGAAGCTGGAGCGAGAGGCAGTTGATGGTGGATGAACAATAGCCCGTGGAGTCTTGTTTTGCGGTACGCCACACCCCTCCCGATGAACAGAACCCCATTTCGATGGTAGGCACTCCAACACAAGCCAATTTCCTTCGTTTTGCGGTACGCCACACCCCTCCGGTGAACAGGACCCCGTTTCTACCATAGGCACTCCAACAAAAGTTTGCTTCCTCTGTTTTGCAGTACGCCAGACCCCTCCCGATGAACAAGATCCTGTTTCGGCTGTAGGCGGTCGAACAGAAGGCCATTTCCTCTATTCTGCGGTACGCCCGGCCTAGTTCCGGCTATTCCGTCCAAGCCGGTTGGCTCCCTATGAAGACGACGCATTCCGTTGCCTCCTGATGAACATGACATAGTTTCTCCGTTCCCGAGCCAGCCGGTTGGCTGCCGATGAATAGGACGCCACTGCTGCTGTCCGCTGCCTCTCCATCTACACGAGCTCTTTTTGTATGTATGCGCGAGTAGGGGTTTGAGACCCCGCCCATATGTACATATGCAGCCATATTTTTTGGCATTTGGTTGTACGTACGTGTACACAGTTTAGACTGGACTGCCTGAACTGCTACATCGAGGCTCTACTACTACATGTCCCGCTGCTTGCTTGGCCACAATTCATCATTGTAGAGAGACCGATCGACCAGTATGTACGTACACATTCACGACTAGACAGACAACGCTATGTACGCTTATCGGGTGGGTCACAACTGTCAGGGAGGATAAGGACACACTTCCTTGCGTGCGAAGGTATAGCTGGTGGGTCCTAGCTATTAGGGGGGGGGGAAGAATCATTTTTTCGTGCCTAATATGGAGGCACTTCCTTGCGTCCAAAGATATAGCTGGTGGGTCCCAGCTGTTAGGGGGGAAATGTTTTTTTGCAAAATACAGAGGCCCTTTCTTTGGGCCCCCACTGTCTGGTGGAGGAATGATTATTTTGCACATAATAAGGAGGCACTTCCTTGCTGCGGCTGTGGACCAGCTGTCAGCCTATCCACGTACAGTCCTCTTCGGATGGAAGTTGTTCCTTGACCACGTTGACCATGCTGCGCCGGAGCACCGAGGTGGTGGACAACGACGAGGCATAGGAAGGGAATGACCTGGAGCCGGGGAAGACTCAACAGTTATTTCCCACGTGGAGGGGAGTACAGGGGTTTACTGGTTTAGCTACAGTGTGAGGCTGCCATCGCAGGAGAATAACAGGAGGTCTGGGTGAGTACAGGGATGGCCAGGCTAGCGATGGGAGTAGGGTGGGGCGGTAAGGTCTACGCGACAGCATAACCAGCCACGGGATGCAGGAGCAGGCGGCACGACCGACCCTGGTTTGGGCGGCTGGAGCAAGAAGACCTGAGGTTGAAGATGCAACACAACCATTGATTTAACATCCAACGGTCACTGCAGCTTCCACCGGGTGGGTCCAAGCTATCAGGGAGGATAAGGACGCACTTCCTTGCATGCAAAGATATAGCTAGTGGATCCTAGCGTCAGGGGAGGAATCATTTTTATTTTGCAAGCAATAAGGAGGCACTTCCTTGTGTTTGAAGATGTAGCTAGTGCGTCCAGCTGTCAGCCTCAGTACCTAAAGTCCTCTTCTGATGGCTGACGTTCATTAAACTCGTTGACCATGACGCGCCGAGAGCTTCAAGGTGGTGGATGACGGCGAGGCCTAAGAAGGGAATGACACGGAGCCAAAGATGACGAGGTAGGTGGATGCCCACATGGAGGGGAGTACGAGGGCTCACTGGTTCGATTGCGGTGTAAGGCTGCCGTTGCCGGAGAATAAACGAGGTGTGTGTGAGTAGAGGGAAGGCCTCGCCAGTGGTAGTATGGTCGAGCGGTGAGGCCTGCGCAACAGCACAACCGGCCACGGGAGGCTGGAGCAGGCGGTACGGCGGGCACTGGTTTGGGCGGCTGGAGCAAGAGACCAGAGGTTGAAGACGCAACATGATCGTTGATTTAACATCCAACGGTCACTGCTGCTAGAATCGTTTTGACTAAGTTGACAAAGCCCTGCGTACACGTCAACTTAGTAGGCCCACAAGTCAGCCTCCAAATTTGGTGGGTCTCAGCTAGCAGGGGAATCATTTTTTTGCTCGTAATAAGGTGGCACTTGTGTGCGAAGATGTTTTCTGGTTTTTTTAATTTCTTATTTTTTGAGTTAGAATAAAAATAAAACAATTTAGCATCTTTGGTACAATCTATATTTTCGCAAAACGGATCATAATAAAGATGGTGGGTCCCAGCAGTCAGGGAGAGGTAACTTTTTTTCCGTGTAACAAAGGAAGCACTTCCTTGCATGCGAAGATGTAGCTGGTGGGTCAAACCTCTCAGGGGGAGAAATAATTTGTTTTCACATAATAAGGAGGGACTTGCTTGCGTGCGGCCATGGGCCATGTGGGTCCCTATTGTCAGCCACTCCACGTACATGCCTCTTTCGATGGTTGTTGTTTGTTGACAAAGTTGACCATGCCGCGCCGAGAGAACAAACGCGGTGGACGATGGCAAGGCCTAGGAAGGGAACGACCTGAAGCCGGTGAAGACACAACAGTGGATGCCCACATGGAGGGGAGTATGAGGGTTCACTGGTTTGGCTGCAATGTTGTGATGCCCCGAGACCGTTGCGCCAGGTGTCTTCCAGTTTTTCGCCGTTGTTGCCATGTCTTTCATTTGCGTGTTGCATCTTGTCATGTCATCATGTGCATTGCATCATCATGTTTTCGAAACTAGCATCCGTCCCGGTCTCCTCGTTCTCTCCGTTGTCCGTTCAGAGTCTAGACACACTTGCACGCGCCCGCGGCATGTCCGAAATAGTATTTTATAAGTGGCCAAAAAATGTTCTCGGAATGGGTTGAAAGTTGGCATGCGGTGTTGTTATGTTCTACGTAGGCCGCCTGCCAAGTTTCATCACATTCGGAGTCCGTTTGATGCCCCAACGGATAACTATAGCGGCAGTATAGCCGGTCTATCGTCGGACGTTTTTGGTCGCCCGAAACAGTTGCCGGGCTGCATTCATCCTCTTTCCTCTCAGTCCAACCCATCTGCATAGCCTTCTAGCCCCACCTAGGCCTAACCTAATCCTCTGCGCGTCTGAAACCATCCGATCGCAATCAGAGGGCTTCAAATCACCCCCTAGACCCAAACCCTAGCCTCCCTGCTATATAAGGAAGGCCTAGACCGCCAGATTTGGAACCGCCCCTCTCCTTCCTCGTTTTCAGTGCCAGCCGAACCCATCTCGGCCACTTGGCGCCACCCCGCTCGCAAACCGCCGCCAGTGCCGCCGTTCCAGCCAACCAGGGCCGGCCACCTGTCCCCTGCCTCCCTCCAGCCACCGCGGCCCGCGAAGCTCGCGCCAGGCCGCCCGGGCCCTGATATGGGCTCCGAAGCCCGAACCGCGCCGTCCTGCGCCCTGAGCTCCAGATCGAGAGAGGAGCTCCCGATCCGGATCCCTGTCCCTGCCTCGCGACCCTACCGGCTCAGCCTCGCCAGAGTTCCGACCTCGTCGGAGATGAGCGGCAGCCGCCTTGTTCCTCTCCTCCTCCCTCTGGTTCTCCCTCTTCTTCCCCTCTCATGATCCTTTTTCTCTCTCAGGAAGCCCTGCCGCCACATGGGGTCGCCACCGTCGTCCTGCAGGTCCACCGGAACACACACCACGTCACTGGCGCTCGTTCTCGCCGTCCCCGTGCCACATCCGTTGAGCCGCCGCCTGGATCCACCGCCCCGCGTCCATCCCCGTCATCTGCCGGACCGCCCCGCCGCCGGAGCGCCACCCCACCACCGGTGGCTGCCGTTCCTGCCTGCTCTCGCGAGTGCGTGCAAGCACACGCACGCCTCCCACGCATAGGCCTCGGCCCAACGCTCGCGTTGACCGCGGTCCAGGCCCAATGCCTCTTCACCTCGCGGCTGGCCCACAACAGCGCCCGGCCAGCCTCTCGACCGAGCTGGGCTTGGCCTATGGGTGAGGACGCGCCCATCCGTCTCCTATGCAGTTTTGGGCCAGTTAGATTTGGCCCGCTTCTGTTTTTTTTCCTTTCAGCGATTTTTCCTTTTTATCAAGAGGCTGCAGTTTTACAGAAAGGTCCCTAAACTCCATGCATATTAAAACTCGCAAACCGTGCATCATATGTAAAAACATTATATATGAAAAATGCTTAGAACCTCATCTGGTTTAATAATATGCCACTTTCATCTATGTTATAAATGTTTAAAATGTTGTTTTTTTAAATTTGCCTATTGCCATGCTAAAATACTTTATTTTCGTAACTAAATAACCGTAGCTCCAAATTTAATAAACTTTATATGTACATGGGGTAGAAAAATGCCTAGTTTAACATGGTGCATTCATCTTGCATGTTTAAAAACTCTAAAATATGGTTTAGGACAGAACAATACCAAATCCATAAATTGCATATGAGGTTTTTCCAGAATTGTTGTTTGTTGTTTCCGGCCTCATTTAAACTTGCCTAGATAGGTAGTTTTAATATGCTTCACCTCTTGCCATGTTTAATAACATTTAATATTGATGGGTACCTAAACAAGAGAGAACTAAATAAGTCACGTGGTGTTTCATCAATATGCAACCGAGTTGCATATTGAGCTCCACTTAATTTGTAGGATTGTTTGTGCATTTTTTCATGCCATGCCTCATTAAACCGGACATGCATCATACTTGGTTGCGCATCATGCCATGTTTATGTGACGGTTGTTTACTATGTTGCTTCCTTTTTTCCGGGTTCCTTCTCTCGCTAGCTTCGGTTTCGTTCCGGAGTTGTGAGGATTCGTTCGACTACGTTCGTTTGTCTTCTTCATGGACTCGTTCTTCTTCCTTGCGGGATCTCATGCAAGATGAGCATACCCTTGAAATCACTTATATCTTTGCTTGCTAGTTGCTCACTCTATTTCTATGTCGCGATGCCTACTGTAACGCCCTCGATGCGGCTATATCTCCCACGTGTCGAAGCACGACTTAGAGGCATAACCGCATTGAAAGCAATGTCGCAAGTGAGGTAATCTTCGCAAACAACCCATGTAATACAATAAGGGAAAAGATAGATAGTTGCCTTACAATCGCCACTTCACACAAATACATGAATAAAGCATTACATCATCCAAAAACAGTCAAGGTCCGACTACGAAACCAAAATAAAAGAAGAACCCCAAATGCGACAAGGTCCCCGATCGACCCCAACTGGGCTCCACTACTGATCAACTAGAATGAAACAACACAAAGGACAAGATCTTCATCGAGCTCCTCCTGAGCTTGGTTGCGTCATCTGCACAGACTCATCGGCACCTGCAAACTGGTTTTGGAAGTATCTGTGAGTCACGGGGACTCAGCAATCTCACACCCTCGCGATCAAGACTATTAAAGCTTAAGGGTAAGGTAAAGGTATGAGGTGGAGCTGCAGCAAGCGACTAGCATATATGGTGGCTAACATACGCAAATGAGAGCGAGAAGAGAAGGCAAAGCACGATCTAACAACTATGATCAAGAAGTGATCCTAGAACAACCTACGTCAAGCATAACTCCAACACCGTGTTCACTTCCCGGACTCCGCCGGAAAGAGACCATCACGGTTACACATGCGGTTGATGGATTTTAATTAAGGTCAACTTCAGGTTTAATACAATCGGGCATTAACAAATTCACATCTTCCCATAACCGCGGGCACGGCTTTCGAAAGTTCAAATCCCTGCAGGGGTGTCCCAACTTAGCCCATCACAAGCTCTCACGGTTAACGAAGGATATTCCTTCTAGCGGGAAGACCCGATCAGGCTCGGAATCCCGGTTACAAGACATTTCAACAATGGTAAAACAAGTCCAGCAACACCGCCCGAATGTGCCGACAAATCCCGATAGGAGCTGCACATATCTCGTTCTCAGGGCACACTCAGATGAGACATCCTACGAGTAAAACCAGCCCTCAAGTTGCCCTGAGGTGGCCCCGCAGTCTACTCGGTCGGACTAACACTTAGAGGAGCACTGGCTCGGGGGGGTTAAAATAATGATGACCCTCAGGAGCGCGACTCCCAAGGGAAAAGAAAAAGGCTAGGTGGCGAATGGTAAAACCAATGTTGGGCATTGCTGGAGGAGTTTTATTCAAGGCGAACTGTCAAGGGGTTCCCATTATAACCCAACCGTGTAAGGAACGCAAAATCCGGGAACATAACACCGATATGACGGAAACTAGGGCGGCAAGAGTGTAACAAAACACCAGGCATAAGGCCGAGCCTTCCACCCTTTACCAAGTATATAGATGCATTAATTAAAAAAGAGATAAAGTGATATCCCAATAATTAAACATGTTCCAACAAGGAACAACATCTCCATGTTCCAACAAGGAACAAACTTCAACCTTCACCTGCAACTAACAACACTATAAGAGGGGCTGAGCAAAGCGGTAACATAGCCAAACAATAGTTTGCTAGGACAAGGTGGGTTAGAGGCTTGGTTCAACAATATGGGAGGCATGATAAGCAAGTGGTAGGTATCGCAGCATAGGCATAGCAAAAGAGCGAGCATCTAGCAAGCAAAGATAGAAGTGATTTCGAGGGTATGGTCATCTTTCCTGAGATCCCGCAAGGAAGAAGAACGAGTCCATGAAGAGACAAACGGACGTAGTTGAATGAATCCTCACAAACGCGACGTTATCGGAACCGACCCGAAGAAGCAACACCAGAAAGAAGCAAACAACATAGTAAACAACCACCACATAGACATGGCATGATGCATCACCAAGTATGATGCATGTCCGGTTTAATGAGGCATGGCATGGCAAATAGCACAAACAACCTGTCACAGCCCTAGAATTTGTTTGTCATTAGTTGCATTAAGGCATTCATGCATCATGTTTAAAATTCATGAAACTTGAAATGGGGATGACAAACCCTAGCACTAAATAAAATGCAATTAGGATCAAAATAAAAATATTTTCAATAAACCCAGAATGCCCTTTAGAAAAGTTCATTATTTTTGTTAAAGGTGAAAACCCCTGCCATCAATGATGCACATATTTCTAGGCCATTCTGGATTTTTGAATTAAATCCTATTGTATTTGACCTTGGGCATTTAAATACTATAAATAATTTAAATGTTCAAATAAATGTTGGAAATTGTTAAGGGTCACTGAAATAATTCAGGAAGCACCCATAATTGTTTCCAGGATTTTGTAAAATGATTTGATATTTTAAATCAAATCAAAACAAACTACAGAAAATAGAAAACAGAATTAAATAGAAATAAGAGAGAGAGAGCAGAAGATCTTACCTGGCGCTCACCTGGTAGCCCACCTGGCCCAGCACGGCCCAGCCCATCTCCACTCCCCCTGTTGTCTTCCTCTGCCAGTAGGCAGAGGCGAGGTGTGGCGCGCGCCCGAGAGGCCTCGGCCACCTCCTGCTTCCCCTGGCCACCTCCTGCTTCCTCCTCGACAACCCGGACGCCTCCATGCGTGCCACGCCACCCCCCTGGAACTCCCTCACTCTCCCGAACTCTTCCCCCCTCCTCTAATTCCTCTCTCTCTCGCCCGGACCGAACGGAGCCGCCACCACCGACGAGCTCCCTCACGGCCACCGCCACCCCCTCTCCTCTCCGACGCGCTCCCAAGCTCCGCCAGTCCTCCCTCGTCCTCCTCGTCGTCTCGCGCGACCAGAAGAGCCCCTGGATGCCGCTAGCCTCGCCGTTCCCCTCCTCGGCCACCGAGGATCGCCGTCGTCAAATTCGTCGCCGTTCGGCCTTCCCCGAGCCCGCCGTCCACCTCTACGGGATCCACGTGAGCTCCTCCATCATTTCCCCCTCTCCCCTGACTCGTTTTCTTCCTCTAACACCGACAACCGTCGGAGCCGAGAGCTCTTCGCCGCCGGCCATGTCGCCGCCGTAGCCACGGTTGCCTAGAGCTGCAACCGAGCACGCAGCCGTGCTCAGTGCACCCCCAGGAGGCCATAGCACCCATCCGCTCCCTCTGCTGTGCTTCCTAACGCCGACTCCGAGCTCACCCGAACTCCGGCCGCCGCCTTGGAGCTCGCCGTCGTCAGCTCCGGCCTCCCCACGACCCAGCAACCGCACCGTTCGACGCGCGAGAGCAAGGGCTCTCCAATGAGCCCAAGCACGGCCTCGCCCGTGCCCTGTAGCGTGTTTCCGATGGCCGCCACCATCCCGGGCCTCGCCGGCATCGAGACGCCGGCGGGGTTGACCCACTTGACCACGGCGGAACTCCCCCTGGGTCGATGACAGGTGGGGCCAGCCCCTGTTAATTAGTTTAGGTGTTAGATTAGTTAACACTAATTAATTTAGTTAATTATTTAAGCCACTGACATGTGGGCCCAACCCTGCTGACATTTTCGTTAGTATTAGTTTAACCCTAATCAACCCGGTTAACCAACTGAGTCACTGACATGCGGGACCCACTGTCAGGTTTGACCTGGGGCGCCCAGTTGACTCTGCTGACGTCACAGTGACGTGGTGCTGACGCCATAATTCATTTCTGGATTTATATTATTCAGGAAATTCCAGAAAATTGTATAAACTTCTAAAATTCATAGAAATTCAACCGTAACTCCAAATTAAACAAATTATATATGAAAAATTATCAAAAAAATTCAAGGAATCCATCTGTACCATTTCCATGCATGTTAGAACAACTTATCACTACTGTTTAGGACAAATGAAGTGAATGGCATTTAAATAATCACATATGGAGTTTGAATTTGAATCTTGTATTCAAACCAACCCCATTTAACTTGTTGCTAGATGCATTAGCCCAAAACACATTCATTTTTCCATGTCATGATCATGCATCATATTGTGCATTGCATTGATTGTGTTCCCTTCTGTGTTGCCGGTATTTGTCCCCTCTCGATAGACGTGATACCGATGATGTGATCGTTGACACTGATGAAGACTCAATGTTATCTTCAGAAGTGCCAGGCAAGCAAAACCCCCTTGTTCATTCCGATACAATCCTACTCTCTCGCTCCTGCTCTCTTTTATTGCATTAGGACAACACCGATTCATCTGTTACTTGCTGCGGTAGCTGAACCCCTTTATCCTCTGCATGACCTGTCATTGCCACAGTAAATAGATGAAACCCACTAGCATGAGTAGGAATTGTTTGAGCCCTGTTGTGCCTACTCATTCATGCTTGTTTGTCATGCCTGCTACTGCTTAGAGTTGAGTCAGGTCTGATTCATCGGGGATGAATCAGAGGTGTGTGAACATGTCCTACTGTGTGTGAGCTAAGTGTGTGAACACGATTTGGTAAAGGTAGCGGTGAGAGGCCATGTAGGAGTACATGGTGGGTTGCCTCATTGAAGCCGTCCTCAGGAACTGAGTCCTGTGTTTGTGATCCATGATTCAGCTACTACCATACATTGGGCCCTGAAATATGACCCCGCTCGACTTCTTATTCACCCTTGTCCTCTGTCCAGGAGTTGCAAGTAGTTTCTGGTGCTTGTAGTATGCTGGAGGCCGTGGACAGCGCTGACCATAGGGGTGGGCTGTGATGCGGTAGGCACGTGGCCGGGTATACCGGGCGCCCATTTGGTGTCACGGAACCCTGTTCACATCGTTTGGGGCTGTGAGCGAAACTCCGGCCGGATCTCCTCATGGATGGAACCCGAATAGGCGATAAACCTGGACTAGAGACTTGAGTGTTTAGGTAGGTCGTGGTCTACACCCACGTCGGCTTTCGCTTGAAGTCTGCCGAGCACATGTCGTGTGCAGACGCTAAGTGGTGGAAACATGTATGAAGAAGTACACCCCTGCAGGGTTAATATCATCTATTCGAATAGCCGTGTCCGCGGTAAAGGACTTCTGGGTTGCTTATATCAGTTCATAGACAAGTGAAAGTGTATACTCTAAAATACACAAGATAAGCGTGAGTGCTATGGTTGGCGTTCTCGCAGGGAGACGGGAGCGGATCCATAGTGGTGTATTGATATGGTGAATATGTGGACTCGTGTGCGCCACCTCAAAAGAGTTACTTGCAGTCGTAGTTCAGGATAGCCACCGAGTCAAAGCTGGCTTGCTGCAGTTAAACCCCACCATCCCCTTTGTTGATAATGATGCATATGTAGTTAGTTCTGATGTAAGTCTTGCTGGGTACATTTGTACTCACGTTGCTTAATTTATGTTTTTGCAGAGAGACTTAGGTCTCGCTAGTAGTTCCGCGTGGACTTCGACGTTTAGCTTGTTACCTCAGCTACGATCTTGTGCCCTCGGCAGGATCTGGTAGATAGTCAGGCTTCTCAGCCTTTTTCATTTATAGATGTCTGTACTCAGACATGATAGCTTCCGCTTGTGTTTTGATATGTATGCTCTGAATGTTGGGTCATGAGACCCCCGTTTGTAATATCTCGCTCCTCGGAGCCTATTGATTAAATACTTGTGTCGTAGAGTCATGTTGTGATGCCATGTTGTACTTGCACATATCGAGCATATTGTGTGTATGTTATTGAAATGCTTGGTATGTGTGGGATCTAACTATCTAGTTGTTTATCCTTAGTAGCCCCTCTTACCGGGAAATGTCTCCTAGTGTTTCCACCGAGCCAGGGTAGCTTGCTACTGCTCCGGAACACTTAGGCTGGCCGGCATGTGTCCTTATTCGTTCATGTGTCTGTCCCTTCGGGGAAATGTCACACGATGAATACCGGAGTCCTGTTAGCCCGCTACAGCCCGGTTCACCGGAGTCCTGCTAGCCCAGTGCTACAGCCTGGATTCACTCGCTGATGACCGACACGTTCGATGCTGGGTCATGGATGCCTGTCCCTGTAAGTTTGTGCCACTTTGGGTTTACGACTAGCCATGTCAGCCCGGGCTCCTTATCATATGGATGCTAGAGACACTATCATATACGTGTGCCAAAAGACGCAAACGGTCCCGGGCAAAGGTAAGGCGACACCCGTGCAAATACCGTGCGTGAGGCCGCAAAGTGATATGAGGTGTTACATGCTAGATTGATGTGGCATTGAGTCGGGGTCCTGACAGCGTTGGTATCAGAGCTTGACTACCTGTAGGATTACCAAGCCAAACTGGTCGAAGTTGAGTCTAGAAATTCTTTAGTTATATAAGGGAATTGATTGTGGGATGGAACGTAAGGCTCTTTTTACTCCTTATACCTCATGCCCTTCTGATCTGAGTCATCTTATCTTTCCTACGGGGATTAAGAGCTAGGCTATCTCTTCTTTCTATCAGGATCACGCGTTACTAATCCGTAGACTTATAAGATTGTTGGATTTAAGCTTGAGTTCAGTTTCTACTACTTCCGTATGTTAATTGTTGATCTCGAAACCTTGATATTGTGCTTCTGAGTGGTTATGCCACCATTATTGTGATTGTCTCAAATCTTTTTGAGCATTTACAGCAGTTATGCTGTCCGAGTCATTCCAGGTTTCTAAATAGTCTGATGCATTTGCAAAATCCTTTCCCTCTGGTTTCGATGCTCCTTTATGCCAGCTCAATCACACTAATTGTTGAGTTGAGGTATTCTACTGCCTCGACCTTTATGTTGGAATAATTATTATGACCCTAGGTGTCTCAGGGGATCATCTAGTGGTCTAGCCATGATTTGTGTCCTAGTGTGATGATTCTGGCCTTTATTCTCGAAAGCATTCCGTGATGCTACTTAGTAGTAGGTATTCTACTCCTGGGTTTTGAACCCGAGATTCACTCTACTTACCTCATGTTGATAGTGTTTGCTAGTTCCTTTAGGATATTAGTAACCTTTGCGATAGTTCTCGAGGTTCGTGGTACATCCTTCTTCCAATTACCATGAACCATTCTTGGCAGGAGTTCTTCTGAACCAAAAGATGACAACAAGAGTGCTCTCGATGAGTTCTCCATGCTATGTTGTGACTCTGCCAGCTCAACCTTTCTGCATGGGTTATCCGGAAGAATTATGTTGAACTTGGTTCAACATACTAATCTATGCATCCACAACTCAGGAAGTTATATGTTCCTTTGAGTTGTCCCTTTTTAGTTGTCTACTGACCTTCGTCTATCAATTGATAGTCAAGAGTATGCGTGCGTTCGTTTATCGATGCCTATTACTCTTGTGGTCCGTCAAGCCATTCTATCGCGGAATGACTAGGAGAAACAAACTCCAGTACTTCTTCCATATCCAGGATTGGGTCAAAGAAGTTGTGCTCCGCAGAACAAATTGCTAATCCAGCTTTTGCTCTGTTCTACCTTGGAGTATCACCATCTTTTATATCGGGATTGTTATGGGAATTACACACCATCCTATGAACTCTTGGTACAGTGATACTTCTCGCCATCATTACTCATTCCTCAGTTCCGTGTGGTTATAACCGGAATGTCGACAAGTGAGTCGTGATGTGTGAAATCAATACTCCTAGCAACCTTGTTGCTTGGTAGTTAAAGGACAATAATTTCATTCTTAGCGTGTTGGTTCTTGAATCATCATTCTAAGACTGTTCGTGCTACCTAGTCCTTATTTCTGGTGCACTCTCCGATCAGTGAGTTAGGATAGTGCCAATCCTTGCTTATTTGATCATATCGTCTTGCCCCGGAAAGCAAGATTGTTCTCGAGCTTAGTAACATACCGGTGGTTCGTGATCTTCCGAAGATCTTCTCGGAAGTATTACCAGGTTGTCACCTGACCGCTGTGTTGAGCTCGTGATCAAGTTGGTTTCTTGTGAACCACCCTCTCTCCAAGATCGGTGTTAGATATCCCTGAGCTAGTTGGTTAAGCTAGACAACAACTTGGAGAGTTGGAAGATAAAAGCTTGTCTGACTTAGTTCGTTCCAAAGGGATATTCTTGTGTAGTGTGTGTTGAAGAAAGATGATATCTTCATCGATTGGTCCCTGTGATCAGTTGTTGGACCTATTGTCTTATCAATCCTTTGATTTGAGTGTGGGCCATCGTCAAGTCAAATCAGTACCAACGATGCTCGTAATGTTGTCTTACTCGTGGTTGATCCCTCGAGCATACACCATTATATCTTTTGGGTCTGACCAATGCTATCACTTGTTCACATAATTATGGAATTCCATTTACATGGAAATCTCGATGAGTTGTTGTTGAGCCCATCAGCAGCATTTTGTCTCTCCCATGAGTCATGTTGAACATCAACCTAGTGTTGGAAACTTGTGTAAGCATTCCTTCGTGTTTCGTTCATGAAGCATATGTTTGGATGAAGGTAGTGACTTCCTTTAATTCATGTGCATCTGATGCAAGTTGCCACCGTGGATTCGAGAAAGTCAATGTTGCTTTCTTTGGAATCATTCCAAATCAGTCATGCACACGTGCGAAGAATTCTGTGGTTTGAAGACTTGCAACCTTCAATCTATATGTATCCCTAGCACACCAAGCCACTGATTGATTTGTTCAAGGAGAAGGAGTTCCTTCATAAGAGCTAATCCGGACTTGTGTAAGGACTTCGATACCCTCATTGATGGTTCCCCCTCCTGAACTCGGTAGTGTTTCATTATAAGACTACTTTGTGGTCATGTTTGTCTTGGACAACATGTTCACATGTTGTAGCAGAACCGGCTCGTGTTTTTGGAGCTTGCTATCGTAGTTCATTTCCCGAGAATCTCGCAGCGTCATCTCGTCGATTTGTGTTGCAAACTTTCGTTTTTCTTCTTAGAATCGATGAGTCTGGAATATCCTGACACCAACCAGATCTGAATCTCAGGCAGATATGATGGTTGGAACATTTCCCAAAGAATTATAATATCGATCCCTTGGAAACCGGTAAAGTGGATGTCGTGGCCAACACATCCAGCCGGAAGACCTGTTATTATAATATCTTGATTTGAGGAAGTTGGCCACCTCCCCATAAGGATTTCGTAGGATTTACTCCCTAGTTGCCCCTATGGATTTCTGAGTTCCGAAGTCCGACCTTTTTACTTGATGTTCTAGATATCAAACCATATCTATGAATGGGTTACACTAGCACATCAAGGAGAACATTAGAAGCGGAGTGCTAAATGTCTCTCGGTCGATCATCCAGATTTCGTTCCCTTGGCCTCGCTAAGGTGAAATCTGAGAAGGTGTTATCTTCCTTGCATCTGCATCATCCATCATTAGCCATCATGGTAGTATGTTGTGTTGCCAGGATCCTTGACACGGATGTTGGTAAAACCTTGATGATTGTGGAAATGCTCAAGTTCTTGAGAGCACGAACAAGCGCTACGTGTTATCATCGGCACTAACTCGGATTCCTCTCAGTTTCCTCGGCAATGCTATGACCTTTTCAAACAGTGAATCCACTCTCTATTGTTGGGTTCTTCCCCAGCTACCAGAATCATTCCCAGCATTTGCATTTTGTTCCCAGCTTGCACCGCCAATGTGCCATGCTACCATGGGTCTCTTCCATTTCCGGTGATAAGCAAAAATCATCCATTGCGTTGTCTTCAACAAGGTAATCCACATCATCCAAGTCCGAGTATGCCATTCTACCGACCCCCCTCCAAACGATCGCTTGAGAATTGCCTTAGGCTGGTTTAAAGAGTTTCAATGATATTTGAATCAAAGGTAATTCTTTTTGCCACTTAAGGGGATATTTCTACGAGTCACCTTTCCTAAGGTGCATCGTTATGGTATCATGGAAACTCAACTCCTCGCTACATTGACAACCGATTACCACCTTCTTAAGCGTGAAATTGTTGTCTACCTAGTGAACCTTCGTCATCTGCCTCACTCCATTCTTATGGATGTGTGCTTCGTCTCTCAGCTCAAGAGATGTTGCTATGTCTCATTCCGTGAGTTAATCCTGAGTTGTTCGACCTTCGAGAAGAACGATTCTTTTAGGGTCTTTCCTTTCCTCTCGTTGTCATATTGGCTGGAGTTCTCAGAGGAAGACTTCAAGACAATGATGGTGGACGAATCAACGTCCATTTGAAGTGCAACTGGATCGTGAAGATTGTGCTAGTTTGCATTCCCCCTTCACCTTACCCTACGCTTGAATCTCGGGACGAGATTTTTGTTTAGTGGGGGTGAGTTGTCACAGCCCTAGAATTTGTTTGTCATTAGTTGCATTAAGGCATTCATGCATCATGTTTAAAATTCATGAAACTTGAAATGGGGATGACAAACCCTAGCACTAAATAAAATGCAATTAGGATCAAAATAAAAATATTTTCAATAAACCCAGAATGCCCTTTAGAAAAGTTCATTATTTTTGTTAAAGGTGAAAACCCCTGCCATCAATGATGCACATATTTCTAGGCCATTCTGGATTTTTGAATTAAATCCTATTGTATTTGACCTTGGGCATTTAAATACTATAAATAATTTAAATGTTCAAATAAATGTTGGAAATTGTTAAGGGTCACTGAAATAATTCAGGAAGCACCCATAATTGTTTCCAGGATTTTGTAAAATGATTTGATATTTTAAATCAAATCAAAACAAACTACAGAAAATAGAAAACAAAATTAAATAGAAATAAGAGAGAGAGAGCAGAAGATCTTACCTGGCGCTCACCTGGTAGCCCACCTGGCCCAGCACGGCCCAGCCCATCTCCACTCCCCCCTGTCGTCTTCCTCTGCCAGTAGGCAGAGGCGAGGTGTGGCGCGCGCCCGAGAGGCCTCGGCCACCTCCTGCTTCCCCTGGCCACCTCCTGCTTCCTCCTCGACACCCCGGACGCCTCCATGCGTGCCACGCCACCCCCCTGGAACTCCCTCACTCTCCCGAACTCTTCCCCCCTCCTCTGCTTCCTCTCTCTCTCGCCCGGACCGAACGGAGCCGCCACCACCGACGAGCTCCCTCACGGCCACCGCCACCCCCTCTCCTCTCCGACGCTCCCGAGCTCCGCCGGTCCTCCCTCGTCCTCCTCGTCGTCTCGCGTGACCAGAAGAGCCCCTGGATGCCGCTAGCCTCGCCGTTCCCCTCCTCGGCCACCGAGGATCGCCTTCATCAAATTCGTCCCCGTTCGGCCTTCCCCGAGCCCGCCGTCCACCTCTACGGGATCCACGTGAGCTCCTCCGTCGTTTCCCCCTCTCCCCTGACTCGTTTTCTTCCTCTAACACCTACAACCGTCGGAGCCGAGAGCTCTTCGCCGCCGGCCATGTCGCCGCCGTAGCCACGGTTGCCTAGAGCTGCAACCGAGCACGCAGCCATGCTCAGTGCACCCCCAGGAGGCCATAGCACCCATCCGCTCCCTCTGCTGTGCTTCCTAACGCCGACTCCGAGCTCACCCGAACTCCGGCCGCCGCCTTGGAGCTCGCCGTCGTCAGCTCCGGCCTCCCCACGACCCAGCAACCGCACCGTTCGACGCGCGGGAGCAAGGGCTCTCCAATGAGCCCAAGCACGGCCTCGCCCGTGCCCTGTAGCGTGTTTCCGACGGCCGCCACCGTCCCGGGCCTCGCCGGCGTCGAGACGGCGGCGGGGTTGACCCACTTGACCACGGCGGAACCCCCCTGGGTCGATGACAGGTGGGGCCAGCCCCTGTTAATTAGTTTAGGTGTTAGATTAGTTAACACTAATTAATTTAGTTAATTATTTAAGCCACTGACATGTGGGCCCAGCCCTACTGACATTTTTGTTAGTATTAGTTTAACCCTAATCAACCCGGTTAACCAATTGAGTCACTGACACGCGGGACCCACTGTCAGGTTTGACCTGGGGCGCCCAGTTGACTCTGCTGACGTCACAGTGAATGGTGCTGACGCCATAATTCATTTCTGGATTTATATTATTTAGGAAATTCCAGAAAATTGTATAAACTTCTAAAATTCATAGAAATTCAACCGTAACTCCAAATTAAACAAATTATATATGAAAAATTATCAGAAAAATTCAAGGAATCCATCTGTACCATTTCCATGCATGTTAGAACAACTTATCACTACTGTTTAGGACAAATGAAGTGAATGGCATTTAAATAATCACATATGGAGTTTGAATTTGAATCTTGTATTCAAACCAACCCCATTTAACTTGTTGCTAGATGCATTAGCCCAAAACACATTCATTTTTCCATGTCATGATCATGCATCATATTGTGCATTGCATTGATTGTGTTCCCTTCTGTGTTGCCGGTATTTGTCCCCTCTCGATAGACGTGATACCGATGATGTGATCGTTGACACTGATGAAGACTCAATGTTATCTTCAGAAGTGCCAGGCAAGCAAAACCCCCTTGTTCATTCCGATACAATCCTACTCTCTCGCTCCTGCTCTCTTTTATTGCATTAGGACAACACCGATTCATCTGTTACTTGCTGCGGTAGCTGAACCCCTTTATCCTCTACATGACCTGTCATTGCCACAGTAAATAGATGAAACCCACTAGCATGAGTAGGAATTGTTTGAGCCCTGTTGTGCCTACTCATTCATGCTTGTTTGTCATGCCTGCTACTGCTTAGAGTTGAGTCAGGTCTGATTCATCGGGGATGAATCAGAGGTGTGTGAACATGTCCTACTGTGTGTGAGCTAAGTGTGTGAACACGATTTGGTAAAGGTAGCGGTGAGAGGCCATGTAGGAGTACATGGTGGGTTGTCTCATTGAAGCCGTCCTCAGGAACTGAGTCCTGTGTTTGTGATCCATGATTCAGCTACTACCATACATTGGGCCCTGAAATATGACCCTGCTCGACTTCTTATTCACCCTTGTCCTCTGTCCAGGAGTTGCAAGTAGTTTCTGGTGCTTGTAGTATGCTGGAGGCCGTGGACAGCGCTGACCGTAGGGGTGGGCTGTGATGCGGTAGGCACGTGGCCGGGTATACCGGGCGCCCGTTTGGTGTCACGGAACCCTGTTCACATCGTTTGGGGCTGTGAGCGAAACTCCGGCCGGATCTCCTCATGGATGGAACCCGAATAGGCGATAAACCTGGACTAGAGACTTGAGTGTTTAGGTAGGTCGTGGCCTACACCCACGTCGGCTTTTGCTTGAAGTCTGCCGAGCACATGTCGTGTGCAGACGCTAAGTGGTGGAAACATGTATGAAGAAGTACACCCCTGCAGGGTTAATATCATCTATTCGAATAGCCGTGTCCGCGGTAAAGGACTTCTGGGTTGCTTATATTAGTTCATAGACAAGTGAAAGTGGATACTCTAAAATACGCAAGATAAGCGTGAGTGCTATGGTTGGCGTTCTCGCAGGGAGACGGGAGCGGATCCATAGTGGTGTATTGATATGGTGAATATGTGGACTCATGTGCGCCACCTCAAAAGAGTTACTTGCAGTCGTAGTTCAGGATAGCCACCGAGTCAAAGCTGGCTTGCTGCAGTTAAACCCCACCATCCCCTTTGTTGATAATGATGCATATGTAGTTAGTTCTGATGTAAGTCTTGCTGGGTACATTTGTACTCACGTTGCTTAATTTATGTTTTTGCAGAGAGACTTCGGTCTCGCTAGTAGTTCCGCGTGGACTTCGACGTTTAGCTTGTTACCTCAGCTACGATCTTGTGCCCTCGGCAGGATCTGGTAGATAGTCAGGCTTCTCAGCCTTTTTCATTTATAGATGTCTGTACTCAGACATGATAGCTTCCGCTTGTGTTTTGATATGTATGCTCTGAATGTTGGGTCATGAGACCCCTGTTTGTAATATCTCGCTCCTCGGAGCCTATTGATTAAATACTTGTGTCGTAGAGTCATGTTGTGATGCCATGTTGTACTTGCACATATCGAGCATATTGTGTGTATGTTATTGAAATGCTTGGTATGTGTGGGATCTGACTATCTAATTGTTTATCCTTAGTAGCCCCTCTTACCGGGAAATGTCTCCTAGTGTTTCCACCGAGCCAGGGTAGCTTGCTACTGCTCCGGAACACTTAGGCTGGCCGGCATGTGTCCTTCTTCGTTCCTGTGTCTGTCCCTTCGGGGAAATGTCACGCGATGAATACCGGAGTCCTGTTAGCCCGCTACAGCCTGGTTCACCGGAGTCCTGCTAGCCCAGTGCTACAGCCTGGATTCACTCGCTGATGACCGACACGTTCGATGCTGGGTCATGGATGCCTGTCCCTGTAAGTTTGTGCCACTTTGGGTTTACGACTAGCCATGTCAGCCCGGGCTCCTTATCATATGGATGCTAGCGACACTATCATATACGTGTGCCAAAAGACGCAAACGGTCCCGGGCAAAGGTAAGGCGACACCCGTGGAAATACCGTGCGTGAGGCCGCAAAGTGATATGAGGTGTTACATGCTAGATCGATGTGGCATTGAGTCGGGGTCCTGACACAACCCTACAAATTAAGTGGAGCTCAATATGCAACTGGATGCATATTGACGGAACACCACATTCGAGTTACTTAGTTCGATCTCGTTGATGTACCCAACAAGATTAAATGTTGTTTAGTATGGCAAGGGGTGAAGCAAAGTAAAACTACCTATCTAGTCAAGTTTAAATGAGGCCGGGAACAACAAACAACAAATCCGGAAACTCCACATGAGCATATTTTGGTTATGGTACTGCTCTGCCCTAAACCCAATTTTATAGTTGTTAAACATGTAAAGAGAAGCCACCATGTTAAACTAGGCAAAATTCTACCCCATTTACATATAAAGTTTATTAAATTCCGAGTTACGGTTATTTAGTTATGAATTAAATCATTTTAGCATGGCATATGAGCAAATTTAAACAAACAACACTTTAAACATTTTAAACATGGGTGAAAGTTGAATAATATTAAACTAGACAAAATTCTAAGCAAGTTTCATATTAAGTTTGTTTTAATCCGATGCACGGTTTGTGAGATATGAAATGCATGAAGTTGAAGGTCTTTTCTGCAAATCTGTCTTTACTGGATAAAAGAGAAAAACACAGCAGCAGGAAAAAACAATACTGGGCCAAGTCTTGTTGGCCCAACAGGAACAGGGGAGAGGCTGGGCGTGTCCTCACCCATGGGCCTTGGCCCAGCTGGTGGAGAGGGGAGGCCGGCAGGGCGCTGCCAGGCCGGCCCACTCATGTACTAGATCGTTCATGCCCCTGCCGATCCCACTGGATCGAGGCAGGGGCGAGCGCGGTTAACGGAGGCGTTTCTCCCGCTCGTTCATGAAGCAGAGGTCGCAGGGGGACGGCGGCCGAGCAGCAGCAGAGGGCGGCGGATCCAGCGGGCGACGCGGTAGGGGAAGCAGGAGCCATCAACGTCGTCTCCGTCGCAGATGCAGGCGCGCGGCGGTGCAGGCTCGTTCGACAGGGAAACATCAGCACCAAGTTCAGGACAATGCACAGCGGGAACGATTGCCGGTGATGTGGGTCTTGGGCGCGACGCTGGAGATGGCGGGGCTCCCGGTGATGAGGACAAGGCGAGGAGTAGATCCAGGCAGAGGCGGCCAGGCACTTGGCACTGGCGAGAGGCTTGGCGCGGGGTCATGGGGCTCCGGCAGCAGGGAGGCGGACCCGATGGAGCTCGTGCCCCGGCGAGCTGCTGCTTGTTGTTGGCCGGGCGCGGACGACGAGGCCCTGATTCGGCGGGGTTCAAGTCGGCAGAGGAGGCAGCGGCTGGGCAGAGCTGGAGGCCAAGGCGGCGGCGTCCTGATAGAAGCAGAGGTCGCAGGCAGCAGCGGGAGTAGGTGCGCGAAGCAGTGGACGGTGCCAAGCTCGTACGTGGCGACGGAGCACGGGGGCGCCGAGCTACAAGGAACCGGAGATGGATCCGGCGTGGCTCGCCGGATCTGGCGCGCGAGGGGCTCGGGAGGGCACCACGACGCTGGTGTGCTCCTGTAGAAAAGCAAGACCAAGATGTTGAGAAGAGGGAGAGAAAAATTGGGAAGGAAGAAGAAGCAGGGGAGGAAGGAGAGGGTTCCTGTGGGAGTCACCGGCGGCAGGGCTCGTCGGATCTGACGACTCCATGGAGGGAGGAGAGGGGACCAGGTGCGGCTGCGCTGAAAACCATGAGGGGGTCGGAGGCTGCCTGGGTTGGGGAATGGATCCCGAGAGATTTGAGTGGGTGGTGGCGCATGATGGGATGGATGGGACATATAGGCTAAAATCTAGGGATTAGTCTAGGGTTGCCACTATATATAGCAAGCCGGATAGGTTTAGGGGGGTATAAGGTCCCTCCGATCATAATCGGATGGACGAGAAAAATAGCTTAGGTAGCCCAAATAAGGAAACGGTGATATTTTGTAGATGTTTGGGGATGTTCCGAATCCAACGGTGACGACTGTCCGGGTCGGGTCCGGGACCGATTTCGGACGCGTGTGGGAGGAGGGCCGCGGGCTGACGAGAGAGGTTAGGTTGGACCTGGCGGTAGGTCGTGGGCTGTGTAGACGGTCTCAAGCTAAGAGAAGAGAAGAGAGGGAGGCCCGGCGACTGTTTCCGGAGACCGAAAACGTCCGGCGTTAGACCGGCTATACTGCCGCTATAGTTAATCGCTGAGGCGTCAAACGAACTCCGATTGCGATGAAACTTGGCAAGCGGCCTATCTACACTATAATAAGACCGCACCCCAACTTTCAACCCATTCTGAGAACATTTTCAAGCCACTTATAAAAATACTATTTCGGACGTGCCGCGGGCACGTGCAAGCATGTCTGGGCTCAGAACGGGCAACAGAGGGAACTGGGGGAACCCGGACGGATGCAGGTTTTGAAAACATGATGCTGCGATGCACATGATGACATGATGAAATGCAACACGCAAGCAAATGACCTGGCAACAGCAGCGAATAACTCGAAGACACCTGGCACAACGGTCTCGGGGCATCACACCTACCACTTGGTATATCATACCTCCCATTTTGCCATGTCAAGCCTCTAACCATCCTTTCCTAGCAAATCGTTGTTTGGCTACGTTACCGCTTTTGCTCAGCCCCTCTTATAGCATTACTAGTTGCAGGTGAAGATGTAGTTTGTTCCATGTTGGAACATGGATATTGGTGGGATATCATTATTATATCTTATTTACTTTAATGCATCTATATACTTGTAAAGGGTGGAGGGCTCGGCCTTATGCCTGGTGTTTTGTTCCACTCTTGCCGCCCTAGTTTCCGTCATACCGGTGTTATGTTCCTTGATTTTGCGTTCTTACGCGGTTGGGTGTTATGGGAACCCCTTGACAGTTCGCTTTGAATAAAACTCCTCCAGCAAGGCCCAACCTTGGTTTTACATTTTCCTAACAACCTATAACCTTCCCTTGGGTTTTCGCGAGCCCGAGGGTCATCTTTGTTTTAACCCCCCGGGCCAGTGCTTCTCTAAGTGTTGGTCTGAACTGGGCGATGTCCGGCGCCCCCTGGGTAACCAGGGTCTATGCCAACCCGATGTCTTTCCCATCCGGTGTGCCCTGAGAACGAGATATGTGCAGCTCCTATCGGGATTTGTCGGCACATTCTGGCGGCTTTGCGGGTCTTGTTTTACCATTGTCGAAATGTCTTGTAACCGGGATTCTGAATCTGATCGAGTCTTCCTGGGAGAAGGAATATCCTTCGTTGACCGTGAGAGCTTGGGATGGGCTAAGTTGCGACACCCCTACAGGGTTTGAACTTTCGAAAGCCGTGCCCATGGTTATGTGCAGATCGGAATTTGTTAATGTCCGGTTGTAGAGAACTTGACACTTAACTTAATTAAAATGCATCAACCACGTGTGTAGTCGTGATGGTCTCTTTCTGATGGAGTCCGGGATGTGAACATAGTTCTTGTGTTATGCTTGAACGTAAGTAGCTTTCAGGATCACTTCTTGATCATTTCTAGCTTCTCGACCGCTGTGTTGCTTCTCTTCTCGCTCTTATTTGTGTATGTTAGCCACCATATATGCTAGTGCTTGCTGCAGCTCCACCTCACCACCCCTTCCTACCCATAAGCTTAAATAGTCTTGATCTCGCGGGTGTGAGATTGCTGAGTCCTCATGACTCACAGATACTTCCAATCAGTTGCAGGTGACGATGATACCAGTGCAGATGACGCAACCGAGCTCAAGTGGGAGCTCGAAGATCTTGATCATTGTTTTCGTTTCTTGTTGATCAGTAGTGGAGCCCAATTGGGACGATCGAGGATCTAGCATTTGGGGTTGTCTTCTTCTATTTTGGTTCCGTAGTCGGACCTTGATTGTATTCTGTATGTTGTATGAATTATTTATGTTTTGTGTGAAGTGGCGATTGTAAGCCAACTCTTTATCTCTTTCTTATTCAGTACATGGGATTGTGTGAAGATTACCCCTCTTGCGACAAACCTACCATGCGGCTATGCCTCTAAGTCGTGCGCCGACACGTGGGAGATATAGCCGCATCGTGGGTGTTACAAGTTGGTAATCAGAGCCATCCCCGACTTAGGAGCCCCCTGCTTGATCGAATCGCTGATGTTGTTGAGTCTAGAACAAAATGTTTTGAGTCTTAGGATTATATATATCGAAGAGTAGGATTCTTTTTACTCCTTAGTCCCTTCGTTGCTCTGGTGAGGCCTCCTGACGTAGAAGTTGTTACAAGTTGGTAATCAGAGCCATCCCCGACTTAGGAGCCCCCTGCTTGATCGAATCGCTGATGCTGTTGAGTCTAGAACAAAATGTTTTGAGTCTTAGGATTATATATATCGAAGAGTAGGATTCTTTTTACTCCTTAGTCCCTTCGTTGCTCTGGTGAGGCCTCCTGACGTAGAAGTTTTGACTTTTCTCTCCTCAAATTTCACGATTTTTTTTAGGATCATGCGGGTATCTTGGAATCGTTTCGATGGTTTTGTGATGAGAACATCGTTCTTGGTCCTCCTGACATTTAGGGGTTGTGGTAGTGTCCCGGGGAGTTGAGCTCCGAGGTGTTGTCATCACAATTTTATCGTTGCAGTTCTGGAATACCTGAGTTTGCCGACATCGAAAATCTCTTTTATGCAGTTGGTGGTGAGATAACCTCGACGCCACCCAGTACTGGGGCAGGAGTTCGGGAGTATTGCCATAACTTGTATAACGGATGCTTTTCGAAGGTTGAGGTACATTATTTCTGAAGGTTTCTTGGCTATGTGTTGAAGGATGGATACAGTTGGATGTAGGATTTGTTAATTTTGCGTGAGATATTATGCTTCCCCTGTATCCCCAGCACCTGATTGCATAACCAGAAAGTTTCGGGAGTTTATAAGTGGGAATTCAAGTAGCTCGTAGGATATCTTTCCAACGGACACATGACACGATATGGGATCTATCATATGTTTGTTCCGGCTTATCATGCAAGCCAAATCCTTGTTTTTGTGTGTGTTGTGGTATTCAAGTTGCTTTGAAGTCAGATGTGGATTCCATACCTTTTCTAAGTGGTGTTCTCATATTTCTATGTGAATACCTATCCTTCTTGATTATCGAGGTTGTCATGTCAATTCTTTCCAACCGGTGTGATTCTCTTCAAGATGATCCTGTCATTTTTCCCATCTGTAAGATCAACTCAAAGTTTTCTCGATGGTGTTTGTTTCATTCGTCCCAAGTTGTCTTTGTTTTTCCCGCCCTCCCACCCTTTTTCCTTCAAGGAATCAGAGGTCTTAATCAAGCATCCATTTTATTCATGCTAAGTCTCTTCATTCTTTTCCTTCAATGTTCTTATCTGGTGATTCTTCATGAAGATACTAATGAAACTTCAAGTTATCATTATTCGTTATTTTTCTTCTCCGGTGGATTCAATTCAAGCTTTGTTGATCATATTCCTTTCCTCATTTTAAATGTTTTCTCATGCCGGCGCACTTCTTAATAATCCACCTCTCGTTATTCAATTGTTCCGGAGTGCTGTCTGAAATCTTTCTTACCCTTTATGCCATTCATTCAGTAGTTCTGGAGGCGATGTGTTGGTGATTTCATCAAGTATCATCCAATCTTCCCAAGTTCATGTTCAATTCCTTTCATTTACAGTCGGAGTGCTGCCCAAATTATATCATTCTTATTCCTTCTCAATCTTGTTTTAACTGGAGTGTTGTCGTAATTGATTCTTTATAGTTCCTTGTACATCTCATTTCTACCAGAGTGCTTGCATGTACGTCTTATCCGCTGCACCCCTTTTCTTTTGTCTTTCAACCTACAAGTTTCTCGTAATGTTCCTTGTTCCTCTTTTCTAACAGAATGTTCGCAATCTCGTTCATCTTCGTTATATTGTTTTCTCAAAACGTTTTTCCTCTCAAGGAGCAACTTTGTTTCATTCGTTTGTCCAAGAAGCAACTTTGTTTTACCTCTTCTCCTCCTCTTCCATTTCCCTCCGGTGCCATCCTAGATCTCGGGACGAGATCCTCTCGTAGTGGTGGAGTGTTGTGACGCCCCGAGACCGTTGCGCCAGGTGTCTTCCAGTTTTTCGTCGTCATTGCCATGTCTTTCGTTTGCGTGTTGCATCTTGTCATGTCATCATGTGCATTGCATCATCATGTTTTCGAAACTTGCATCCGTCCCGGTCTCCTCGTTCTCTCCGTTGTCCGTTCAGAGTCCAGACACACTTGCACGCGCCCGCGGCACGTCCGAAATAGTATTTTATAAGTGGCCGAAAAATGTTCTTGGAATGGGTTGAAAGTTGGCATGCGGTGTTGTTATGTTCTAGGTAGGCCGTCTGCCAAGTTTCATCGCATTCGGAGTCCGTTTGATGCCCCAACGGATAACTCTAGCGGTAGTATAGCTGGTCTATCGTCGGACATTTTTGGTCTTCGAAAACAGTCGCCGGGCTGCATTCATCCTCTTTCCTCCCAGTCCAGCCCATCTGCACAGCCCTCTAGCCCCACCTAGGCGTAACCTAATCCTCCGCGCATCCAAAACCGTCCGATCGCAATCAGAGGGCTCCAAATCACCCCCTAGACCCAAACCCTAGCCTCCCTGCTATATAAGGAAGGCCTAGACCACCAGATTTGGAAACCCCCCTCTCATTCCTCGTTTTTAGCACCGACCGAACCCATCTCGGCCACTTGGCGCTGCGCCGCTCGCCAACCGCTGCCAGCGCCGCCGTTCTAGCCAACCAGGGCCGGCCACCTGTCCCCCTGCCTCCCTCCAGCCACTGCAGCCCGTGGAGTTTGCGCCAGGCCCGCACGGGCCCCGATCTGGGCTCCGAAGCCCAAACTGCGCCGCCCCTGCGCCCCGAGCTCCAGATCAGGAGAGGAGCTCCCGATCCGGATCCCCGTCCCTGCCTCGTGACCCCACCGGGTCAGCCTCGCCGGAGATCCGACCTCGTCGGAGATGAGTGGCTGCCGCCTTGTTCCTCTCCTCCTCCCTCTGGCTCTCCCGCTTCTTCCCCTCTCATGATCATTTCTCTCTCTCTCAGGAAGCCCCGCCACCGCATGGGGTCGCCACCATCATCCTGCAGGTCCGCCGGAACACGCGCCACATTGCCGGCGCTCATTCCCGCCGTCCCCGTGCCAGATCCGTTGAGCCGCCGCCTGGATCCGCCGCCCCGCGTCCATCCCCGTCGTCTGCCGGACCGCCCCGCCGCCGGAGCGCCACCCCGTCACCGGTGGCCACCGTTCTTGCCTGCTTGCGCGAGTGCGTGTGGTTACACGCACGGCTCCCATGCGTGGGTCTCGGCCCACTGCTCGCGTTGACCGTGGTCCAGGCCCAGCGCCTCCTCACCTCACGGCTGGCCCACAATAGCGCCCGGCCAGCCTCTCGACCGAGCTGAGCTTGGCCCATGGGTGAGGACGTGCCCACCCCTCTCCTATGCACTTTTGGGCTAGTTAGATTTGGCCCGCTTTTGTTTTTTTCCTTTCAGCGATTTTTCCTTTTTATCAAGAGGCTGCAGTTTTACAGAAAAGTCCCTAAACTCTGTGCATATTAAAACTCGCAAACCATGCATCATATGTAAAAAACATTATATATGAAAAATGCTTAAAATTTCATCTGGTTTAATAATATGCCACTTTCATCTATGTTATAAATGTTTGAAATGTTGTTTGTTTAAATTTGCCTATTGCCGTGCTAAAATGCTTTATTTTTGTAACTAAATAACCGTAGCTCCAAATTTAATAAACTTTATATGTAAATGGGGTAGAAAAATGCCTAGTTTAACATGGTGCATTCATCTTGCATGTTTAAAAACTCTAAAATATGGTTTAGGACAGAACAGTACCAAATCCATAAATTGCATATGAGGTTTTTCCGGAATTGTTGTTTGTTGTTTCCGGCCTCATTGAAACTTGCCTAGATAGGTAGTTCTAATATGCTTCACCTCTTGCCAAGTTTAATAACATTTAATATTGATGGGTACCTAAACGAGAGAGAACTAAATAAGTCACGTGGTGTTTCGTCAATATGCAACCGAGTTGCATATTGAGCTCCACTTAAGTTGTAGGATTGTTTGTGCATTTTGCCATGCCATGCCTCATTAAACTGGACATGCATCATACTTGGTTGCGCATCATGCCATGTTTATGTGATGGTTGTTTACTATGTTGCTTGCTGCTTTCCGGGTTCCTTATCTCGTTAGCTTCAGTTTTATTCCGGAGTTGTGAGGATTCGTTCGACTATGTTCGTTTGTCTTCTTCATGGACTCGTTCTTCTTCCTTGCGGGATCTCAGGCAAGATGACCATACCCTCGAAATCACTTCTATCTTTGCTTGCTAGTTGCTCGCTCTATTGCTATGTCGCGATACGTACCACTTGCTATATCATGCCTCCCATTTTGCCATGTCAAGCCTCTAACCATCCTTTCCTAGCAAACCGTTGTTTGGCTATGTTACCGCTTTTGCTCAGCCCCTCTTATAGCGTTACTAGTTGCAGGTGAAGATGAAGTTTGTTCCATGTTGGAACATGGATATTGTTGGGATATCATTATTATATCTTATTTACTTTAATGCATCTATATACTTGGTAAAGGGTGGAAGGCCCGGCCTTATGCCTCCTGTTTTGTTCCACTCTTGCCGCCCTAGTTTCCGTCATACCAGTGTTATGTTCCTTGATTTTGCGTTCCTTACGCGGTTGTGTGTTATGGGAACCCCTTGACAGTTCTCTTTGAATAAAACTCCTCCAGCAAGGCCCAACCTTGGTTTTACATTTGCCTAACAACCTATAACCTTCCCTTGGGTTTTCTCGAGCCCGAGGGTCATCTTTATTTTAACCCCCCCGGGCCAATGCTTCTCTAAGTGTTGGTCTGAACTGGGCGATGTCCGGCGCCCCCTGGGCAACCAGGGTCTATGCCAACCCGATGTCTTGCCCATCCGGTGTGCTTTGAGAATGAGATATGTGCAGCTCCTATTGGGATTTGTCGGCACATTCGGGCGACTTTGCTGGTCTTGTTTTACCATTGTCGAAATGTCTTGTAACCAGGATTCCGAGTCTGATCGGGTCTTCCTGGGAGAAGGAATATCCTTCGTTGACTATGAGAGCTTGTGATGGGCTAAGTTGGGAAACCCCTGCAGGGTTTGAACTTTCGAAAGCCGTGCCCGCAGTTATGGGCGGATGGGAATTTGTTAATGTCTGGTTGTAGAAAACTTGACACTTAACTTAATTAAAATGCATCAACCGCGCGTGTAGCCGTGATGGTCTCTTTCCGGTGGAGTCCGGGAAATGAACACGGTTCTTGTGTTATGCTTGAACGTAAGTAGCTTTCATGATCACTTCTTGATCATTTCTAGCTTCTCGACCACTGCGTTGCTTCTCTTCTCGCTCTTATTTGCATATGTTAGCCACCATATATGCTAGTGCTTGCTGCAGCTCCACCTCACTACCCTTTCCTACCCATAAGCTTAAATAGTCTTGATCTCGTGGGTGTGAGATTGCTGAGTCCTCGTGACTCACAAATACTTCCAAACAGTTGCAGGTGCTGACGATACCAGTGCAGATGACGCAACCGAGCTGAAGTGGGAGCTCGATGAAGATCTCGATCATTGTTTTGTTTCGTTTCCTGCTGATCAGTAGTGGATCCCAGTTGGGACGATCGGGGATCTAGCATTTGGGGTTGTCTTCTTCTATTTTGGTTCTGTAGTCGGACCTTGATTGTATTCTGGATGTTGTATGAATTATTTATGTTTTCTGTGAAGTGGCGATTGTAAGCCAACTCTTTATCTCTTTCTTATTCAGTACATGGGATTGTGTGAAGATTACCCTTCTTGCGACAAATCTACCATGTAGCTAGGCCTCTAAGTCGACACGTGGGAGATATAGCCGCATCGTGGGTGTTACAAGTTGGTAATCAGAGCCATCCCTGACTTAGGAGCCCCCTGCTTGATCGAATCGCTGACACTGTTGAGTCTAGAACAAAATGTTTTGAGTCTTAGGATTATATATATCGAAGAGTAGGATTCTTTTTACTCCTCAGTCCCTTCGTCGCTCTGGTGAGGCCTCCTGACGTAGAAGTTTTGTCTTTTCTCTCCTCAAATTTCACAAATTTTTTTAGGATCACGCGGGTATCTTGGAATCATTCTGATGGTTTTGTGACGAGAACATTATTCTTGGTTCCTCGTGACATTTAGGGGTTGTGGCAGTGTCCCGGGGAGTTGAGCTCCGAGGTGTTGTCGTCACAATTTATCGTTGCAGTTCTGGAATACCTGAGTTCGCCGACATCGAAAATCTCTTTTATGCAGTTGTTGGGGAGATAACCTCGACGCCACCCAGTACTGGGGTGGGAGTTCGGGTGTATTGCCATAACTTGTATAACGGATGCTTTTCGAAGGTTGAGGTACACGATTTCCGAAGGTTTCTTGGTTATGTGTTCAAGGATGGATACAGTTGGATGTAGGATTTGTTAGTTTTGGGTGAGATATTATGCTTCCCCTGTATCCCTAGCACCTGATTGCATAACCAGAAAGTTTCGGGAGTTTATAAGTGGGAATTCAAGTAGCTCGTAGGATATCTTTCCAACGGACACATGATACGATATGGGATCTATCGTATGTTTGTTCTGGCTTATCCTGCAAGCCAAATCCTTGTTTTTTTGTGTTGTGGTATTCGAGTTGCATTGAAGTCAGATGTGGATTCCATACCTTTTCTAAGTGGTGTTCTCATATTTCTATGTGAATACCTATCCTTCTTGATCATCGAGGTTGTCATGTCAATTCTTTCCAGCCGGTGTGATTCTCTTCAAGATGATCCTATCATTTTTCCCATCTGTAAGATCAACTCAAAGTTTTCTCAACGGTGTTTGTTTCATTCGTCCCAAGTTGTCTTTGTTTTTCCCGCCCTCCCACCCTTTTTCCTTCAAGGAATTAGAGGTCTTAATCAAGTATCCATTTTATTCATGCTAACTCTCTTCATTCTTTTCCTTCAATGTTCTTATCCGGTGATTCTTCATGAAGATACTAACGAAACTTCAAGTTATCATTATTCGTTCTTTTTCTTCTCCGGTGGATTCAATTCAAGCTTTGTTGATCATATTCCTTTCCTTGTTTTAAATTTTTTCTCATGCCGGCGCACTTCTTAATAATCCACCTCTTGTTATTCAATTGTTCCAGAGTGCTGTTGAAATCTTTCTTACCCTTTGTGCCATTCTTTCAGTAGTTCTGGAGGCGATGTATTGGTGATTTCATCAAGTATCATCCAATCTTCCCAAGTTCATGTTCAATTCCTTTCATTTACAGTCGGAGTGCTGCCCAAATTATATCATTCTTATTCCTTCTCTATCTTGTTTTAACCGGAGTGTTTTCGTAATTGATTCTTTATCGTTCCTTGTACATCTCGTTTCTACCGGAGTGCTTGCATGTACGTCTTATCCGCTGCACCCCTTTTCTTTTGTCTTTCAACCTACAAGTTTCTCATAATGTTCCTTATTCCTCTTTTCTAACGGAATGTTCGCAATCTCGTTCATCTTCGTTATATTCTTTTCTCAAAATATTTTTCCTCTCAAGGTTTGTGGTTTCATTCGTTTGTTCAAGAAGCAACTTTGTTTTACCTATTCTCTTCCTCTTCTGTTTCCCTATGGTGCCATCCTAGATCTCGGGACGAGATCCTCTCGTAGTGGTGGAGTGTTGTGACACCCTGAGACCATTGCGCTAGGTGTCTTCCAGTTTTTCGCTGTCGTTGCCATGCCTTTCGTTTGCGTGTTGCATCTTGTCATGTCATCATGTGCATTGCATCATCATGTTTGCGAGTAGAGGAATGGCCTGGACGGCGATGGGAGTAGGGTGGGCCAGTGAGACCTGTGCGACAGCACAGCCAGCCACGGGAGGTGGTAGCATGCGGTACCACCGGCGGTGGTTTGGGTGGCTGAAGCTTGCATATCCGAGATTGAAGAAGCATCACAACCATTGGATGGACATCCGACGACACTGCTACTAGAATCGTGTGTTGACTATAAGTTGACAAAGCCTTTCGTATGCATCAACTTAGTAGGCCCACAAGTGACTATCACATCTATGGCAGAGAACATATAGCCCATTTGCGATTTGTTATAATGTACAACCCATTCTTGAATTCTAATGGAATTTACTGCAGCCCATTTGCTGTTCGTTAAAATTACAACCCATTTTCTAGCCAGGACAACGGTTTAGTAATTTCAACCAACTGCTAAAAAAACAACAAAACTTCCCACATTTTGAGGGGATCCGTAATATTTTTTATCCCGAAATTTCAAGTCAGATTAAATATAATTTCAAAATAAATTTGTATTAGGTAAAAATCCAACGAAATTTTGCGCGTGCAACAAGTAATGAAATTAAAATTTTAAAATCCAAAAATAGTAATTTTGAAACTAATCACCTGTTCGGCGTGTTTTTATATTTACAACCCATTTATTGTTTTTTAAATCCCATTTTATAATTACCTGTTCGGTGCGGAGAATATCAAGTCGACCTGGGTTGGGTATTCCGCAAAAAAATATAGCTGGGCTAGCCAGTTTCTCCTTGAAAAATTAATATCCGGGCTGGATATTTGGTCGACATAAAATAATGCCTGGGCTAGACGGGCCACAGCTAGACCAGTTGATACACTGCTCCTCTGAATAACAACAAAAAGATCGCTCAATAAAAACTCTACTCACACCTCAAAAAACAAATACTGCTTGAGCTACTGGGTCCCAGCTGTCGGCCGCTCCTTGTGCAATTCTCTCGTTTATTGACTATATAGTTTGACAATGGTGTGGGATCGTGATGTCAGGAAACCAGGAGGAAGCAAAAAAATATAATTGTATATAATAAGGAGGCACTTGCGTATGTACAACTATGGCCCTGGTGGGTCCCTACTGTCACCCTCTCCAAGTAAACTCATCTCCTGATTCCTCATGTTCGTTGACCATGTTGACAACGCGAGACGATGGCACCACGGCAAGCGCAACAACTCAAAGGACGACGGAGAGGGCCTCATGGGCCCTATGGATGGTCTGATACAGCGCCTGCTGCTCATTCAGGAAGCCAGGATCATCGGACCCCTATGAGCACCTTCGAGAGACTAAGCCGGCATGAAACGGTAAGATGATGAGTTGGTCGGAAGATCATATGGTTTCACCTTTGGCCTACCCGAGTTGTCGTATAGGCTATGAATGAAACATAAGACCATGAACTTCTTAAGCCGAGAAACAACAGAAGAGGATGATCTTCTTAACATGCAAATCACTAGCATTAGATCAACATGCAAAAACAATACGAAGCATTATTCTTAAGAGGCACGGTGAATAGCTCGTGATGCCGCATGCCACTACATTCCAAGCTCAAGTTTTCAATCAAAATCACAAGGCCTGGTATTTCATAGACAACATTCAGAACAAACTCTTAAAATACCTTAAATAATTCAACATTCATGATTATGCATGTCATCAGAGTCAATATTTACTTATGGATTGAACACATGAATAGGAAAAAAGATTGATGCTGCTCACGGCAAAGAGCGCCCCTTTACAAAATATCAAATCCATGTCTTCTGACTAACATCAATGAGCAAAATTTGACAAGGTTTTCCAATTCCAAAATATCAAATGATTTTCTTCTTGCTAACATCAATGTTAAACTTTAACAAGCTTTTCCCATTCAAAATATGTAATGCCTATGATTGTTGAATGGGCAGGGCTTGTGATCAGTTTGCACATTGAAATGGCACATGGAACCAGATTAACTTGCTTATCTTTGTGTGCAGTTCCACTGAAATCAAACAATGTCTTGCGTAGCATGGTGGATTTTGTATTTATATGTTGCAAGGCCTTGAAGATATTGGTAGATCCATTCAAGTAGATATTCTGGTGGCTCAAGGTGACATCGAATGATTAGAGAACCATTCGATGTCTTGTGCATGATGAAGTATTATGGAGGACATGAACCATCTAAACATTTTTTGCAGTTCCACTGAAATCAAGCTGAGCATCCTTGTCTGCATAAATACAGAAAAGTGTGATGAATATAATAGTGGTACTAGTTGATTAAACATATGATAACACATATAATCATCTTCATTATCTTAACAGGAAAATATAACAATATAATAGCTTCAATTAAACATTTATTCAAAATGATACAACAATATATGTAGCACAACATAACAAAGCACAATCATGTGGATGAAGGCCTATACTGACCTCATTTGTTACAACTGTGTCGGCCACTGACTTGGTCATACCTTTCCTTGTGGAGTGAATTTTGCACTCCATGTGTTGGTGAGTTTCCCTTGGTCTCTGCAGACTAGTCATGTCACTAGCATCTACTAATACTCTAAAGCTTCTCGATCATCCCTTGTGTAATGTAGCGCAAACAGTGACTGCTTCTTTCTACAAAGTGGAAAGATTAACTCGGCCCAATAATGCGACAATTTGCCTTAGACACATTGGCTCCTTTTGTGCAGTTCAACTAAAATCAAAGTCAAAATAGAATCGAGTAGAAGTTTTGATATCCCTGTATGCACAAATAGGTATAAAGTAAACAATTACTGAGAAATAACGGTTGATGACTTATACGCGTAGAAGAAGAAAACATCTACCTTATCTTAATGGGAAACAAAGTAGGAAAGTAGCAATTCTCCTACAGTGTTATTCATACTTATTAACGGAGACATTATCTTAACAATACCTTGGTTCAACATGTATAAAGAACGACAAAGCAAAAAAGTACCATTCCTAAAACAGTGTAACTGATTCATATTAATAGAGACATTATCTTAACAATGCCTTGGTTAAACATGTAGAAAGAACTACAAAGTAGGATAATACCATTTGTAAAACACTGTAACTGATATATAATAACAGAGACATTATCTGAACAATACATTTGTTAAACATGTACTCCCGCCGATCCCTAACAGAAATGGTACTCCCGCCGATCCCTAACATCTATATACATCGCTTAATTCTTGTACATAGTACCCCATTTATCTCACTTCATATTGTCTCCCACTCCTATGATATTCCTATCCTAGGAACAAAATGAGGCGGTACTAAGTTTGTGTGTGTGTAGGGAGAACAAGACATTGATGATGTGTATGAGTAGCCGCAAGAGTCGGCACTATGTGTGTGTGCACGCACACACACAGTAGACATGCATATCCATGTTTACGTAAAATTCTTACTTTCATCTCCATCTCCATCTCCATCTCCAATCATATTTGTCCAACTGGCACATTATTTACTTTATTAATTACGTAGCAATATTTACGTACAACCATCACCTCTCGTTTGCAGCCGTCCGGACCACTGCCACGCCCACTCCTGACTGCCCTGGCCAACCCAAACCCTCTTCATCACCCCCCGCGTGCTTCCTACCCAAAACGGTTAGTGCCGCATTCATGCCCGGCCAGAGTGGACGTGACCTCTCACTGCGCCAGCATTGAAGCGGCGTGCTGGCCGAGAGAGCACCGCATGCGCCGCTTTCCGGTGCACAAGACCGTTCCACTTTCAAACATCACCACGACCGGCCACAACATGCATGTAAAAAAGTTCTTGGGAGTCTGTGCTACAACTAGTTGTCCTCCCCCTCCTCGTCTATCTCTTCCAGTAGTGCTAGTACTCCATGCTGCCATCCATCGACAAGCAGGCGGGAAAGTTTGTGTATACTCAGTTTGCGGTGAGTGGCATGCCGAGCGATCGTGTGGGGTGGAGAAGGGTGAGACACGAACACGATAAGTATGATTTAAGCATTGGTTTTGCTCGATGGTGTGATCCAATGAAATGAAACTCTGGTTTCCAAAAGAACACTGTACTACATGAGGGGAAGCGGATTCAACGAAGAGTGATGGTTTGCTTCTTCCATCCAACTAACTGCCGGGTCTATGTGATTTGACGATTCATTGGTCACTATTACTGTGGTGGTAGAGCATCATAGAGCGCCTGCACTCTTATTTATTTATTTATTCTGTGATAAAACTACTTTCTCCACTCTTACACCGGAGGAGTACGAAACACGGCAGCCCAGTGACTACATGGCCCACCTCCCACTATCACCATATTCCTTGGACATCGTGCGACACCTCTGGTCCTTTTTTCTTTGTGTTTAACAAACACACTATGGTATAGTAGTACTACGTAGCAGCCCGCAGGCAAATAAAAAATTACTATACACCGGAGTGTATAGACTATTTTGCCCCCGGATTTGCTATGGAGGAAATTCTGGGTAGTTATGCACATGCAAAGTACTCAATTCTCGCGAACAATTACTCCTCTCTCCATCTCTCTGGATGCAGGCTCACTAGATCTATCTGCATGTAGCTCTCTCTCTCTCTCCAGTTTTGCATGCATGCGATGCGACTCTCTCTCTCTCTCTGTGTGTGTGCAAGCATGCCTTAAGCATGGTTAATAATATAGCCGGTTGATGGATAACATGTTGCCATGTCATCTATAGCCAATGTAATAGTCAACATGTATAGTAATGGGCTACAAGAAAGTTCTACTCCCTCCATTCCCTTATACAAGAAAGTACTATTGCCTCGATTAATTTTTAGTGGCCTTGTATAGATGCAAAATGTATTTTTTGTAGTGGCCAATCTAATAGTCAACATATATAGTAATGGGCTACAAGAAAGTACTACATTTTACCACATGACCCACCATACACTCTCACATACTACCTACGTCCTGTTTTATTAGTCCCCTATGTAATTTATGATAATTTTTGACCAAAGAATTAACTGACAAATTGTTAGTGCATGTTAACAAAAATTATATCCTTGGATTCGTATTATGCAGGTAGTAGCTTCTTGCAGCCCGTGCTACAACCGGCTGTAAATCTACAACCCGCTTCTCTTCTCTCTCCTCTTCTCTCTCATCCAACTTAGCAAAGATACAATATTTAAAGGTTTGCAACCCGCCTACGTCACCTTATTATACTTACTCTAAGAAAGGGACGAGGAATATGGGAGAGACATGGGAATTATTGTGGTTGCGCGTGCGGTAGTACTATTGGAAAGAGCAGCACAAATATGCTAAGGCGCAAACAATTGTGGAAAAGTGAGATTTTCTTAGGCTAGCCATAGTGGTGGTGTCTTAGAGCATGGTTAATAGTATAGCCAGTTGTTGGCTATATGAACGTGCCATGTCATCTCAAATTAGCATTATTAACAACTCATACAATAGAGCTAGCTATAAGTTCATAACTTTTTTCAACCTTCTCTCTATGTCTTTCCTCCCATTAAATGCTTTTACCCAGGAGCATGCGTAGAGGTGGGCTCTTGCATGCGAGCCCACTCCTTCACTTTTTTCTCGTCTCTCTCATCCACATGGGTAAAAGTGCCATGTAAGCAGGCTTATACCCCACTATTGTACTTGCTCTTAGCCGTTATCATGCACTTGGGAATAGCAAACACGCTAATGTGGCAGAAAATTAAAGAAGAAAGGGAGGGTTAGAGTAACATAGGTAGATACTGTATTGTGTTAAATGTTATGATAGTTTGTGTCATGCATGGTAATAAATATGATCATCTATAATACTACTCTATGATACTATGCACTATGAAGATAGTATCATACACTAGTATCATATGCATGATATTAGTATATGATACTCCCCACTATGAGTAGCCTTATACGCATACAAAAAAGGACCGGAGGGAGTATGAAGCTTTCAGATTTTGTTTCATGTATGTATCCTGACTCCAAGGTTGCCCCGTTACAACATTCCATCAAATACAAAGGAAAAATAACACGCATGCTGATGCATCTCAATGATTCACAGATCTTAGACAATTTTTACTTCACAACTAAAGACAAAAGTTGTGAGAGTGTGTACAAAAAAATCTATTGATGCAGTCTCTAGGCCTTGAACCCTAAACAAGATTTAATTTCCTGGCTAGGTAGGACCCGTCGAAGGAAAGAAGCCTGGCACCCTCGGATCATACAATGTTGTTGTGTAGTTCCACTAAAATCGAGCTGAGCATCCCTGCTGGCAAAGATATTGAAGAAGTGTGATTAGTATAATAGTAGTGGCACTAGTTCATCTGACATAAACTCATCACAAATAGAAGCCAGCAAAAGTAGAGAAAGATCCACATGGAGATGGAGCTATGTGGGGGAGCTGCGATAGTGGAGCAAGCCGGCTCCAAAAGGAAGTTGTGCTACCTAGGACGTCAGGGTGTAGCTAGAAGGATGGTGGGAGGCAGCGTCAGCCCCTACCGTGGGGACCCCCGATCAGGACGCATTGACAGTGGGTTTTCTCCCTCGCTGCTGCCGACCGCGTCTATGCAGAACATCCCCCCTTCCCTCGCTGATGGGATCAGGCTGGATATGTGACCAGCGGTGTGGCCACCGTCGTTCTATGCGAGAGGGTGAGAAGAGAGCAACCCAAGCAAGCAGGCTTGTAGCTTAGGCTCCTGTTAGTGTATATATAGTGGAGCGGTTTTCTTTTTCTCCTGATATCAACCTTTTTTATATTGTGTACGTGTCATTGAAGAGTGAAATGATGGTTGCCGTCCGACCAACTTACTGTGTGATTTGACTACTCATATAGTCATATTACCGCGACCCCTGCACGTACTCCCCTACGTGTATGACCGTTCCTGAGTCTCACTTTTACTTATCTCTATTTTCCTGCATGACACGTGGACCTGGATGCTGGATGTCCTTTCGGGGTTATGATCCTGAAAATGAGAGGGGTAGAGACTAGCTACAACGTAGGTTTGACACTCGGTGTTTAACGAGTTCAGGCCCCTCTTGGTGGAGGTAAAAGCCATATGTCTCGTGCCTTGAGGCTTGCTTTGATTCAATGAGTATGGTTACACAGATTGTATGTTCCCGGCTATGGAGAGGTGTCGCGGGAAAGCACGGCCACCTATGGGACCAAGAGTCCCTTTTTGGTTTGGCAGGGGGATGGCACGTTGCACAAAGAGCGCAAAAGCATGGAACAACATGATAGAGATCAGACGGGCAGTTTTACCCAGGTTTGGGCCATCATGAGGTGTAAAACCCTACTCCTGCTTTGGTCGATTGATTGTGGAAAAATGGTGGTGAGGGCAACATGCTTGCCCGGCAGGGTCGCCGTGGGGCGAGTTACGCGCGCATGAGTGTGTGGAGGTATGAATCCTCTAACCCCTTCTACGGTTGCCTTGGACCTCCTTTTATAGATAGAAGGGGTCACCACAGTGGCAAATCAGTCATTATGCACTGATTAGATAGCAAACAGTGTTATCATACCTAACTCTGCAGGCTGACAGTGTGCATTAAATGCGCCTCTCCAATGTCACATCTTAGCTTGCTACAGTGTGCATTAAATGCGCCTCTCAATGTCACATCTTAGCTTGCCCGGCAGGCTCTGCCGGGCTATTTTGCCAGCTTCGCGCCTGCTCTCTCGACACATCGCAGGAAGGGTGTTGCTTGGAGACATTTTCTGTATAAAGTGGCTACCATGTGGCGAATAATAGCCACTTAGTCACCTTCGAGCTTGACACCATACTGATTGACGACTTGGGTCGTGATGAGGTGGTGCGGTGGAGTGGTTCTGCCTCCGTAAGCCCCGGCAGGCCTACCAGGACACCTCGAATGCTTGCTTCCGGGGGAACCCCGTCCTCGCTGGGCTTGCCTGCTTGGCAAGGGAGGCTTTTCCCTTGACAATGTCCTGCTTCTCTGGCTAGTCTTGATCTTCTTGATTCACATGTTGGTTCCTTCAAAGGGCTGGTCCCTCGCGCTCCAATATGATCTTGACGCTATAGTCTTGTTCTTGTGCCTGTGCACAGTCTGGGAAATAGACCCAGGGTTTGTTTCACCAAAGGAAGCCCCTAGGTCTGTCCCGAACGCGCTTCTGGGAGTCGTCGGGGTAGGCCCTAATAAGTGCACAGGCAGGGGCATGGAAGTGGCTGCCCCCTTGAGATCTTCTTTGCTTCTTCATTAATCTTGAGTCCGGGCCAGTTTCCAGTTTTCCCGCGCGTCGTGTGCAATGTTATGGAAACCTCCGATCATCGGCCCATTAAAGGGCCCAAAGATACGAAAGGCCTAGTATGGGCTGAAAGACGTCTTGGGCCATACATGGGCCAAAAATGAGATGGGTTGGTATTATACTGGACGACCCACATGACATTGTTGGGCCGGTTTCGGGAACACCATAACGGGCCATGAGTTACCGAGCCGTAAAATGGTCTATATGCGAACATACCATTAACAGGATTTTCATGGGCCGGCCCGCTACCTTTTGACCAAGTCAAACTAGTCAGCCTTTGTAAGCTAAATGGGCCAGTGTTGGGCCGTTGGCCCGTCGCACATGTCAACATATTATAGGCGCTTATCTGAACCAATGACGAGCTGACACATGTTTCCTCCAGCCAATGAGAATTTTACACAAGGAAAATCGCCATTGGTCGTTTCTGTTAATGGGTTATCGGATCCAAAACCAGACTTGATAACTTAACAGTGACCTGTTATGGTGGATGCCATGTGTCAGTTACCCTTGACAAAAGCACTTCCATGACGCGTGATTTATCGTCATGGAAGTGCATAGTTCCGTGATGTTAATTTTGGTATTGTCATGGAACACTTCTACGATAGCACATGTATGACTATCTTGATTCTGTCATAAAATCATCATGGATGTACATGCATGACAGAAAACGTGGCCTACTTTGACAAACACGTATCATCACAGAAATGTATTTTTGTGTAGTGAATAGGGGAAGGAACAATTAGCAGAAATATACAAAGGCGTGTGCGGCTCGCATATTGGATCAAGAGTCTTGGATGGAAAAGCTTTCCGGCAAGGTTTCTACTGGCCCATGACCCTCCGGGATGCAATTGAGCTAGTCACCACATGTGAAGCCTGCCAATTCCACTCCAAGAACATCCATCAACTAGCCCAGAGTCTCTAGACGATCCATTTATCCTGGCCATTTTCGGTATGTGGGCTCGACATCTTGGGCCCCTTCCCCCATGCTACCGACGGCTTTGAATTCTTGTATGCAATCGACAAGTTTACAAAGTGGCCGGAAGTGGAGCCTGCGAGGAAGGTAACCGCACAATCAGCTATCAAGTTCTTGAAAGGATTGGTGTGCTATTTTGGAGTACCCGCCAGAGTAATCACTCACAATAGCACCCAATTCACAAGCCGTGCCTTCATGCGATATGTTCAAACCCTCGGAAGCAAGGTTCCGTTCACTTCTATTGCTCATCCCAGGAGCAACAGAAAAGCTAAGACGATGAACACTCAAGTGTTGCATGGGCTCAAGACAAGGACTTTTGATAAGTTGCAAAAGTGCGGCAGACGCTAGATCGACGAGCTGCCGGAGGTTCTTTGGTCCCTCTATATGACACCAAATCGAGCTACGAGCCAGACTCCCTTCTCCCTAGTGTATGGGGCAGAATCAGTGCTCCCCATAGAACTCATATATGGGTCACCTCGAGTATTTGCCTACGACGAAGTAGAGCAAGAGCAACACCAGCATGATGATGCAGTGCTCCTTGAGGAAGATCGTCTCTGGGCTACTGTGCGTGGCGCATGCTACCAGCAAGCCTTGCGCCGCTATCATAGCCGCAGGGTCCATGCTTGGAGCCTTGAAGAAGGTGACCTTGTCCTTAAGCATGTTAAGTCTGCCAAGGGTTCCAACAAGTTGCTGCCGAAGTGGGAAGGCCCTTACCAGGTAGCACGAGTCATCAGACCTCGCGCAGTCCGTATGGAGACCGAAGATGGCATAAAAAGCAGAAATCATGGAATATTGAGCATCTTCGCAAGTTCTACTCGTAAGGCGCGGATGCCGGGCCCAGCCCCGGCAACCACCCTTTTGTACAAGACTTGCCGATGCGCATGCAACCCTTTGTACAAAGCCAGGCGTAGACCCTAAGCACAGATAATAAAACGAAGCGCTGGCACCCTAAAAACTTGCATGCATATTTAGTTAGCATAAATTTCCCATGATCGCTTAGAAGAGATCATATCCTGTATTGTTTTCCCTCTGTACTAATTACAGGCCCCCTACCATGGAAATGGTCACGCAAAGGAGGAATGGAAACAAGCTGACATATCGATCCCTGACAAGCTAGACAAATAAGTTTTCTTTGAAATATCCATAACATGTCTCTTTTGTGCATAGACAAACCTTGTCACCTTCAAAACATTTGTGCTCCCATACTTTGATTAGAAGAGTAGTTCGATCAGGCTGGTCACAGTGACATTTGACAGAGAAGGTTTGATAAGGAGCCGGTTCCCTTCCACAATCATGAGCCTACCAGGCCAAGCCTTGCGGCAACAACGGAAGGGGCCGGCAAGATAGCTTGCCGGAGAACCTTGTTTACTTAAAAGTATAAAGGAGTCACTCCTCTGCATGGATAAGATACATGCACAAGTACCCAGCGATCATGTCTTTTTTCATTAATATGCAGATAAAGAAGTACAAACCTTGTAGAGTAGAGAAATAGATGAAAAAGATTACATATTCAAGACTAAAGATTGGCAAGGTCCTACACATTTTAGATTGAACAAATATAAGTGCCCTATAATCCCTTTCTTGTCTCTCTCCTCCTAGGGGCTATAGGGAGAGGCGAAGAGGGCAAAAGGAGCGCCTAGGAAGAAGCCTAGCCTAACCCTGTCAGGGCCTCCGGGACGCAGCCTGACAAGATCGGGAGTGCACAGACGAAGGCAGGGGACGGAGAGAGCGGCTAGGCGATGCCCTGTTCACCGCCACCAGGGCCAGCAGGACGCGACATCATGGACACCGGTAGGAAAGAAGCAGGAGTCCACAGGGAAGCCTGCCGTGGTCCAGCTGGAAGGGTGCTAGAGGAGGCGGAGGCATCCACACCCAACACCCCAGCAAATCGCCTTGCCGGGGAGAAGACCTAGGTGCAGATGGTGGTGCCGCTGCCCCCTGTTGATGGTGAAGGTGCCTCCGGCGCTCAGCTAGAGTTAGAGTCGCCTTCCTCCCACTCGACACCATCATGTTCTCCGACACTGTCCTCCTCATCATTTTCACTCGAGGAGGAGCTTTCATCATCGGTTGAGCTCTTCGTGCAGCAACCTAAGCGAGCACCCAAGCACCCGAAGACCTTGATGGAGAGCATATTAGCCTCCATTAGCTTGAAATGGAGAACGTGCCCCGCCACTAGGCTATGGTCACGATCGAAGGTTTTCCAGCCACGCTGGAGGAGCATGACATAAGGAGCCGGGAACTCTAAGTTCACCCGCATGCTGCTGTTACAGCAGCCCCTCATGTGCAGCCTCAGTCTGGGCGGCTGTTCTTCCTGCATCACTCTTGCGAAAGGAGTTGGGAGCCGAAGACGACTACACGGAGGTCCGCGCAGCTGGACGATGAACTCCAATGGCTGGTTCCCAACATGGCAGTCATACATCTTTGAAAGGTAGCAAGTGCATTACATAAACCAAAAGGCATACATCTATAAGCATAAGTTCCAGAAGGACATGCCAAGGTGGTTTTCTCTTCATCAGGTTGTCAAACAGGCATTTCAGAAAATCTAGAATATCCATCAAGAAAGCAAAAGTGTGTGTGCTTAGATAGTCTTTCTAGCATTTGATCAATAAAAGGCAAAGGGTAAATGATCTTTTCTAGTTGCTTTATTTAATTTTCTAAAATCGATTACCATTCTATAGCCAGTAACAATTCTTTGTGGAATAAGTTCATTTTTATCATTAGGACAACAGTAATAGCTCCCTTCTTAGGGACACAATGAACAGGACTTACCCATCTACAATCATCTATGGGATAGATTATACCCGCTTCCAAAAGTTTTAGTATTTCAGTTCTTACCTCTTCTTTCATTTTAGGATTCAAACATCGTTGATGATCAACAATGGGTTTAGCATCAGGTTCCATATTAATCTTGTGCTAACAGGGAGTGGGACTAATGCCCTTAAGATCATCAAGAGTATATCCAATAGCAGCCCGGTGCTTCTTCAGAATTTCCAACAATCTTTCTTCTTCATGTTCTGAAAGGTTAGCACTAATAATAGCAGGATATATATTTTTCTCATGAAGATAAGCATATTTCAAAGTGTCAGGCAATTGTTTTAATTCACACACAGGATCACCTTTAGGTGGAGGAGGACCTCCTAGAGTTTCAATAGGCAAATTGTGTTTACGTAGAGGTAATTGTTCAAAGAAGATCTTGTCAATTTCATTTCTTTCATGCATACACAAATTGTGTCATTTCTCATTTTCATGGTCTAGCAAATAATTTTCAAGTGGATCACTAGGAGGCATGGCAATAGAAGCAAGACCAATTATTTCATCCTTACTAGGTAATTCTTTCTTATGAGATTGTCTATTAAACTTAGAGAAATTAAATTCATGAGACTCATTGCCAAAGCTAACACCGACAGTTTGTTTATGACAATCTATAGAGGCATTGACAGTTTTAAAGAAATGTCTACCAAAGATAATGGGACAAATGTCAAGAAAATCAGTATGATGTTTTATTTTGCCACAAAGACTTCAACATCTCTAACAATCCCAAGTGGTGTGATGGTGTCTCTATTAGCAAGTTTAATAGTAACATCTATGACTTCTATTTTAGCGGGTGCTATGTCATTCATAATTTCTTGGTATAAGGTAAAAGGAATAGCACTCACACTAGCACCTAAATCACATAAACCACGATAACAATGATCTCCTATTTTGACTAAGACAACGGGCATGCCAACAACGGGTCTATCTTTATCTTTTTCATCAGGTTTGGCAATTCTAGCAGCTTCATCATAGAAATAAATAACATGCCCATCTATGTTTTCTACCAGGAGATCTTTAACCATAGCAACACTAGGTTCTACTCTGATTTGCACAACAGGTTTTGGTTCTCTAATATTATATTTGCGAACCACACTTGAAACCTTAGCATGTTCCGTTATCCTAACAGGGAAAGGTGGTTTTTTGATATAAGTAGTAGGCACAACTGGATCAACATTGTAAATAATAGTTTCATCTTTAATTATGACCAGTTCTTTAATTTCTTCTTTAATACAGGGATGATATTTAAACCACTTCCCCTTAGGGAGATCAACATGAGTAGAAAAAGATTCACAAAGAGATGCTACTACCTCAGAGTCAAGTCCATATTTAGTGCCAAACTTTTGAAATGCATTGATATTCATAAAAGATTTAACACAATCAAATTCAAGCTTAATACCTGAGTCTTTACCTTCATCGGGTTTCCAATCTTTAGAGTTGCTTTTAATTCTTTCTAAAATATCCCACCTGAATTAAATAGTCCTCTTCATAAAAGAACCAATACAAGAAGTATCAAGCATGTGGATTGATCATCACGAGAAAGTCAAGCATAAAAGTTCTGAATGATAATTTCTCTCGAGAGCTCATGATTGGGGCATGCATATAACATTGACTTAAGCCTCCCCCAAGCTAGATCGGTACTTTCTCCTTCACGAGGCAAAAAATTATATATGTAATTCTGATCACGATGAACTAGATGCATAGGATAATTGTTTTGGTGAACATTTCAATCGATTCTAATTCCAAGATCCAATATCATCGCATAGCCTATACCATTTCAATGCTTTTACCTTCAAAGATAAATGGAAAACCTTCTTATTATTTTCATCTCCGGATAAACCTGCAAGCTTAAGTAATCCACAAATTTCATCCACATATATCAAGTGCATATCAGGATGTTCAGTTCCAGCTCCTGCATAAGGATTAGCTAGCTGCTGTTCTATCATACCCGAAAGAATTTCATAGCCAATATTTTCAGTAGGTGCAGTAGGTCGAGGGGTAACTAATTGTGGTTCCGGTCGAGGTGAAGGTACCCCAAACAAACCCCTCAAAGGATGGTTCTCCATAGTAATAACTGGCAATAAATTTTAGCACGTAATAATAATTTTTCCTTACCAAGAGCGCTTCACTCCCCAAAAATGGTGCCAGAAAAGAGCCTTGATGACCCACAAGTATAGGGGATCAATCGTAATTCTTTTGATAAGTAAGAGTGTCAAACCCAATGAGGAGCAGAAGGAAATGACAAGTGGTTTTCAGCAAGGTAATTTCTACAAGCACTGAAATTGTCGGTAACGAGTAGTTTGATAGCAAGGTAATTTGTAACGAGCAAGTAAGGGCAACAGTAAATAAAGTGCAGCAAGGTAGCCTAATCATCTTGTGGCAAAGGACATGCCAAAACAGTTTCTTATAATAAGCAGAGCGTTCCCGAGGGTACACGGGAATTTCATCTAGTCACTTTCATCATGTTGATTTGATTCATGTTCGCTACATTGATAATTTGATATGTGGGTGGACTGGTGCTTAGGTCTTGTTCTTCCTTGAACAAACCTCCTACTTATGATTAACCACCTTGCAAGTATCCGCAACTACGATAAAAGTATTAAGATAAAATCCAACCATAGCATTAAACTTTTGGATCCAAATCAGCCCCTTACGAAGTAGCGCATAAACTAGGGTTTAAGCTTCTATCACTCTAGCAACCCATCATCTAATAACTGCCCCACAATTCATTCCCTTTGGGCCAAGTATGGTGAAGTGCCATGTAGTCGATTTTCACATGATACCACTAAGGGAATCACAACATACATATCATCAAAATATCAAGCACATATCGAGTTCACATGATTACTTGCAACGTGGCTTTTCCCATGACCTCACGAACAAAAGTAATGTAGCGAGCAGACCTCAAACGGTCCAATATCTGTGCTCAGGTGTCATCCCTGGATCAGTAATGCTGACACCACACAGTACTTGAAGGATTTATAACAGAGTAGCAATCACACACTTATTACATCGAGAGTCTCAAAAGAGAACTTATTACAATAAATATGGCTTAAGGCCATCTAATAACGATAACAGTGGAAGGCTTGGAAGATAAGTGAGTCCATCAACTCCAACGGCATCACTGAGTATAGAACCACGACCTAAAAGCACCTTACTCGTCGTCTGAAAAGTCTCCAACATTAACGTTGCAGCCCGAAACGGGCCAGCACATGGAATATGCTAGCAATGTAACACATAGAGAGCAATGAAAGAATAAGGCTATACTACATGCATATTTGGCTGGTGGAAAGCTCTATGGTTACAGTTTTCCGTAAAGCCAATTTTTCCCTACTGCAAAGGAATAGAATTTATTTAACTATCACGGTGGTTGTTAAACATTGAGAATGGTTGACAGCATTCTCAATCCCAATTAAGCATCATCATTAAACAAAACCCAACAAACTTAATTTTAGAGTAACATGATGAGATTCACATGATAATCCAGGTACTAGATACTCAAGATGTCCATAACCGGGGACACAGCTAACCATGATTAGTTTGTACACTATACAGAGGTTTGCACACTTTTACCCACAAGACTCGATCTCCTCCGTTGGATTTCTCGCACTACATGGAGTTTGAGAAACGGATGACCGAGACATAGTCTTTCAGAAGCGCTAGCACCTTACGAACGGGTAGACCGTACCAACCTACATCCCCTACATCTGCTAGTCTACCACTATAAGAGTTCGCACGACTTAGTCAACTATGCTAGATCCCATAGTAGCTTGTGGCTGCACACGGAAGTTTCTAGTATGAATAATTTGATGACCCCTTTGAGCCTGGGTGGCGGTCCATAAAAAAATAGGCAATCGCTGGAATACCCAGGTGCCTCAGTCCACCCAGATGTGTGTTAAAGTTGCCACCTTAGACAAACCTTTAATTTAACAATCTCACATCTGTCATGGATTTCACTCACCCAATCCACGTCTACTAGCATAGCATGGCATAATGAGGAAACATAGAGGTAACTCCCAAAGGATTGATAATAAAAGATAATAGGCACTACCTCAACTAATTACCAAACCCACAATTTAATTAGATCCTAATCATGCAATGTGTGAGGATTGATATAATGCAATAAAATTGGGTAATTGGAAGTATGATCAAAGTGTTACTTGCCTTGCTGATGATCCGTGAAACCTAGCGATTCGAAGTAGCAATCGGCGCACTCCGGGTACTCTATCGCAAACAAACAACCATACAATAAGTACTCTTCTAATGCACAGGTAAAAATTGAATAAGAGATCTAACCAGAAAGTTCAACTTAAGAACTCCGGTTGGCAAAAAGAATCAAATCGAACAAAGCAACGAAAGACAAACGGCAAAATAAATAAGCTTCGTTTACTAATCTGAAACTAGGGAAAATTTTACTGAGGCAAAAACTTGTTTGGGTTGGTTAAACGGAAAGAGGGTTTCGAGACGAAACTCCAGACGCTTGAATCGCCTGATTCTGACAAATGAGCGAAAAGTTAAACTAAAACGAACTTCGAATCAGAAATCGCGATCAAAAAAATTGCGGATTTAATCCGAGAAAAAGAAAAACGATGAACAGGTTAACGAACGAACGTTTGTTAACAGGAACAAAACAAAAAACACTTTTGTTAAAATGAACGGACAAGCGAACGCTCGCTAAATGAATAAACCAGAGAAAACCCGACCTATTTAATAAAAAAACGAAAACTAGGGATTTTTTTTAAAAACCGAAACGGCTTTTTCTCAAAAACCGGGCGGCGGCTACCTCGGCGGCGGCGCTCCGGCGAGACTCCGACAGGGGGCGGGTGGCGCGAGACGGCGGGGCGACGGCTCCGGGCGGCGT
>NC_041386.1:339753778-339762032 GCF_002162155.2 Triticum dicoccoides
GGCGGCAAGCGGCGCGGGGCGGCGGCAGGCGGTGGCCGGCGGCGCGGGCGGCGTGCGGCGGCGGCGCTGGGGGCATGCGGCGGCGGCGGTGTGGGCTGCAAGGGGGGCGGTTATAAAGAAGCGGGGAGAGGCGACTTGGGGGAGGGGTCGGCCTCGGGAGGCGGAGTCCTCCCCAGACTCGGGCGGCGGCGGCGCTGGTCGGGACTCTGTCCCGACCCGGCGAGAGGCGGCGGCGGCGGCTGGCTGGGCCGGCCCTCTCGGCTGGGCCCTTGGCCTAGTCGGGCACGGGGTCTCTTAAAAAAACAATTTCGCTGCGACTAAAAAAATTCTAGAAAAATAAATAAAATTCTAAAAATGCCAAAACAAAATTTCTCCATCTAAATAAAATATTTAGAACGGGATGAATTTTTTTGGCTCTAAATGCAATTTTGAAAACGTGTAATTTTTCCTAAATTAAAATAAAATAGCAAATAAAACCAAAATAGAATCTTATTTATTTTTTTATTTAAACCCTCAATATTTCTTTATTTTGGGAAAGTCATCTTATTCCCTCTCTCATAATTTTCATCATAGAAATAATTGAAGATGAAATAAATAAAGTCAAACGATCCTATTTTCAAAATTTGAGAAAACTCAAATATGAAAATAACGAAATCCCCAACTCTCTCCGAGGGTCCTTGAGTTGCGTAGAATTTCTAGGATCAACCAAAATGCAATCAAATACGATATGCAATGATGATCTAGTGTATAACATTCCAAATTGAAAATTTGGGATGTTACAAACCTACCCCCTTAAGATGAATCTCGCCCTCGAGATTCAGGTTGGCTAGAAAATAGGTGAGGGTGGTCCTTCAGCAAATCTTCCTCTTGTTCCCAGGTGGCTTCATCTTCCGTGTGGTGGCTCCATTGAACTTTGCAAAACTTGATAACCTTGCTGCGGGTGACTCGGCTGGCATGCTCAAGGATCTTGTCTGGTTCCTCCTCATAGGTCAAATCACTGTCCAACTGAATCGCTTCCAGCGGCACTGTATCTCTCAGCAGTATATCAGCCATCTCTGCGTGGCACTTCTTCAACTGGGAAACGTGGAACACGTCGTGAACTCCTAACAATCCTTCGGGCAATTCCAACTTGTAGGCTACTTCTCCCATACGCTCCAAAACTTTGTATGGTCCTACAAAACGTGGCGCTAATTTTCCCTTAACTCCAAAGAGCTTAACTCCTCGAAGGGGAGATACTCGAAGGTAAACTCGTTCTCCGACTTCGGAAACTGTCTCCTTGCGTTTAGAATCTGTGTAGCTCTTCTGCCTGGACTGGGCTACCTTGAGCCTATCGCGAATCAATTTTACTTTCTATTCAGACTCCTTAATCAGCTCCGGTCCAAACAACTGACGGTCTCCAATTTCATCCCACGACAATGGGGTTCTGCACCTCCTTCCGTACAAGTCTTCGAAAGGGGCCATCTTCAAACTGGATTGATAACTATTGTTGTAAGAGAACTCTGCATACGGCAAATTCTCGTCCCAACTAGATCCGTAATCTAGCGCACAAGCTCTCAACATATCCTCCAAAATCTGATTGACTCTCTCGGTCTGTCCATCTGTCTGCGGATGAAAAGCTGTACTGGACTCCAGCCTGGTACCCAAAGTTTCATGCAACTGATTCCAGAACTTTGAGGTAAACTGGGTTCCTCTATCTGACACAATGCTCCTTGGAACTCCATGCAGACATACGATCCTGGTCATGTATATCTTTGCCAACTTTGCACTGGTATAGGTAGTCTTTACTGGAATGAAATGAGCTACCTTTGTCAAACGATCGACTACAACCCAAATCGAATCTTAGCCTGAACGAGTTCTGGGTAAACCCGTAATAAAATCCATGCCTAACTTATCCCACTTCCATTCGGGTATCGGCAATGGTTGTAGCAATCCTGCTGGCTTCTGATGCTCTACCTTTACTCTCTGACATACATCACAAACTGCTACATACTCCGCAATATCCTTCTTCATTCTGGTCCACCAGAAAATATCCTTCAAATCCAGATACATCTTGGTATTTCCTGGGTGAATCGAATAGGGTGAATCATGGGCCTCTTGCAGAATTAACTTCCTGATCTCCAAATCATTAGGCACATAAACGTGGTCTTCAAACCATAAGGTATCATGCTCATCCTCACGAAATCCTTTAGCTTTTCCTTTGCTCATTTTCTCCTTAATAGATGCAATCTCCTTGTCAGTTTTCTGAGCTTCTCTGATCTTATCCATCAAAGGACTGAATCTCCATTGCGGCTACATAGCCTCTCGGAACTATTTCCAAACATAGCTCACGACAATTTTCGGCTAACTCCATTGGTAAACCTCTCGTCATTAATGTGTTGACATGACTTTTACGGCTCAACGCGTCAGCTACTACGTTAGCCTTTCCGGGGTGATAATGCAATGTCATGTCATAATCCTTGATGAGCTCCAACCATCTCCTTTGTCTGAGATTCAACTCCTTCTGCGTGAAGATACTTCAAACGCTTGTGATCCGTGTACACCTCACAATGATTTCCAATGAGAAAATGTCTCCAAGTCTTCAATGCATGCACTACTGCTGCTAACTCCAAATCATGCGTAGCATAATTCAACTCATGAGGATTAAGCTATCGTGAGGCATAGGAAACAACTCTTCCTTCCTGCATAAGCACTGCTCCAAGTCCTCGACGTGAAGCGTCGCAATACACCTCATAATCCGTGGTCTGATCTGGCAAAATCAACACAGGTGATGTAACCAAGCGTTTCTTCAACTCCTGGAAACTGGCGTCACATTCCTCGGTCCATATGAACTTTGTATCCTTCTTCAACAACTCTGTCATAGGTTTTGCAATCTTCGAGAAATTTTCAATGAATCTCCGGTAGAATCCTGCAAGTCCAAGAAAACTCCGGATCTCTCCAACTATTGTTGGCACTTCCCAATTTGTCACAGTGTCAACCTTGGTGGGATCTACTGCTATACCTTCTCCAGATATAACGTGTCCGAGAAATCCAACTTCCTTCAACCAAAACTCACATTTGCTAAACTTGGCATATAACTGATGTTCTCTGAGCTTTCCAAGTACCAAACGCAAATGCTCCTTATGCTCCTCTTCGTTCTTCGAATATACCAGGATATCATCGATGAACACCACAACGAACTTATCCAGAAACTCCATAAACACCTTGTTCATCATGTTCATAAAATATGCAGGGGCATTAGTCAGACCAAATGACATAATGGTATACTCGTATAGCCCATTCCTGGTGGTAAAAGCTGTCTTGGGTATATCCTGTTCTCGAATCTTCAACTGGTGGTACCCTGATCGCAGATCGATCTTGGAAAATACCTTAGCTCCTTGCAATCGATCAAACAGATCATTGATCATCGGTAGTGGGTACTTGTTCTTGATGGTTACTTCATTCAATCCTCGATAATCAACAACCATCCTTAAAATCCATCCTTCTTCTCCACTAGAAGTACTGGCGATCCCCAAGGTGAAGAACTTGGGCGAATATGTTCTTTATCCAGTAACTCCTTAATCTGCTTCTTAATCTCTTCCAAATCCTTTGCGGGCATCCTATACGGTCTCTTAGTTATTGGCCCTATGCCTGGCAAAAGATCAATCAAAAACTCAATATCTCTATCCGGTGGCATGCCTGGCAACTCTTCTGGAAATACATCAGGGAAATCTTTCACCACTGGTACTTCCTCCTGCACAAGTCCTGTTAAGCAATTTACTTGAGTCCTTTTCGGCACATGCTGGGATACATACTTGATCGTTCTTCCTTCTGGCGTGGTAAGAAAAATTGACTTACTGGCACATTCAATATTCCCTTCATACTTTGATAACCAATCCATGCCTAATATCACATCCAATCCTTCAGATTCCAATACTATTAGGTCTGAGGGGAATACATAGTTACCAATCCTTAATGGTAACTGATCACACCATAGACTAGCCATATACTCTGCTCCAGGCGAGGTTACTAACATGGGTGATCTAAGGGCTTGGGTTGGCAGTTTATACTTATCCACAAATCCCCTTGATATGTATGAATGTGATGCACCAGTATCAAAAAGAACGAGTGCAGTAAATGACTTAACCAAAAACTTACCTATTACTGCATCGGGCTGGGCTTCAACTTCCTCCACATTTATGTGGTTCACCTGTCCCCTGTTAAAAGGGTTTGGCTTCTTCCCAGAGCTTCCATTGCCATTTCCATTCGGGGCTTCAAGACATTCATTGGCATAATGTCCGGTCTTCTGGAACTTAAAGCAAGTGACTTGGCTCAGGTCTCTCTTGGATGGGGTTGATGGGTTTGTACGGTTCTGGCCGTTGCTTCCTCCATTCCCATTACCAGTCTTGGTGCCATTATGATTGTGCAAGCTACCTCCTCCATGGGTATGCTCAAAATGTCCTCCCGGTCTAGGGGTAAAACATGGCTTCTGCTGAGCTCCAGAATTGTACTTCCCTTGTCCATACTTCCTCTTATGGTTCTCAATTTGCTGCTGCTTCCCTTCAATCATGAGATCACGATCTACCAACTCCTGGTAGTTGTTGAAGGTTGCTACCATCAACTGCATGCTCAACTCATCATTCAGTCCTTCCAGAAACTTCTCCTGCTTAGCCGCATCCGTGGCAACGTCATCTGGGGCATAACGTGCTAGCTTACTAAAATCCTCCACATACTGGCCAACTGTCCTTCCTCCTTGGCGCAAATTACGAAACTCTCGCTTCTTCATGGCCATAGCTCCTGCTGAAACATGGGCAGTACGGAAAGTCTGCTGGAACTGGTCCCATGTGACAGTGTCGAGAGGGAAAGTGGTTGTGAAATTCTCCCACCATGATGCTGCGGGTCCTTCAAGCTGATTTGCAGCAAACTTCACCTTTTCCGCATCTGTGCATCCTATCATGGTCAACTCCATTGCTATCTTGCGGAGCCAATCATCTGCTACTATCGGCTCGGTGCTACTGGAAAACACCAGCGGATTCAGCCTAAGAAAACAGGCTAAGTGATCAACAGGTGGTGGTGGTGGTGGTGGGTTGTTGTTGTTGTTCCCCTAATTCTGATTCTGGACTAGCAACTGCATCAATGTGTTCTGCTGCTGGATCAACTGAGTGAGCTCCGGTGGTAAGGTAAATCCGGGGTCACGTCTCGGAGGCATCTGAGGGTTTAGAAAGGATGAGATTTAAGAATAGAGAGGGGTCTAGAGAGAAAACACTACCCATATGCTCATGAGGCAAAAACAAACAATTCACTTCGTTCAATCAATCAAACAAGGGCATATAATCGTTCTAACTATCGCAAAAGTGCTCGAACTACTATATTTACATGGTGGACTACTACTACTGATGGGATGGTCTACTAGAAATATTCTTTGGTTGTAGACTCCATGATATCTGCTCCAGCTTCATCAACATAGTCATCATCGCTATCATCTGGATCCGAGTCGATGTCGTCGATGATGATGTAGTCTTCCGGGCGAATCTCCTAGGGTTCTTCGTCTTCTTCTACTGGCGTAGGGCCTCCCATAAATATTCCGATCTTCATTGTTAAGTCGGCATTCTTGTCCACTAATACTTCGATTTCTTCTTCATAATCTTCATGTGTAGCCTTGAGTTCTTCCTCCAGTTCCTTGATCCTTGTCCTTGCCTTCTTCAGATCCATCATGTCGGCGCACATCTGGTTCTCCTGACGTCGAATGTGCTGGTTTAACTCCTGGATAAAAGCTGCAATTGATCTATCCTTCCTGGTGGTGATCATCTCCCAGTGTTCATCTCGGCGCCCACAAATCTGGTAGATAGTATCCTTGAGATCATTGCGGTAAACTTCTCCAATGCGTCCCATGGCGATGTGAGCTGCCATGCTCTTTCCTAGACTCCAGGTTGGTGCATCAAAGGAAAACTCAATGGGCTCAGTGACTGGCATGAACGTCCTTCCTGGAACTTGAACTTGAATCATCCAACGCTCCTCTTCAGGTAAAGTGGTGTTGTAGGTTCCGGTGAAGCTTGGTACTCCTATGTTCAGGTATCTAGTGACTTCCTTCAAGTGACGTCCAAAGGGTGTATCTTCATCCGGTTGCGTGAACTTGTTCCTTACATCCGCCATCCTAAAAGAGTAGAAAAGATGAGGAGTCAGAATGAGAAGAGAGAGTGGTGATCTAGGGCTTTAGCTTAGTGGTCATGTCCTACAGTCATCGTGTGCTCTGATACCATCTTGTAGCGGCCATACCTCAAACGGTCCAATCTCTGTGCTTAGGTGTCATGTCTGGATCAGTAATGCCGACACCACACAGTACTTGAAGGATTTATAACAGAGTAGCAATCACACACTTATTACATCGAGAGTCTCAAAAGAGAACTTATTACAATAAATATGGCTTAAGGCCATCTAATAACGATAACAACGGAAGTCTTGGAAGATAAGTGAGTCCATCAACTCCAACGGCATCACTGAGTATAGAACCACGACCTAAAAGCACCTTACTCGTCGTCTGAAAAGTCTGCAACATTAACGTTGCAGCCCGAAACGGGTCAGCACATGGAATATGCTGGCAATGTAACACATAGAGAGCAATGAAAGAATAAGGCTATACTACATGCATATTTGGCTGGTGGAAAGCTCTATGGTTACAGTTTTGCGTAAAGCCAATTTTTCCCTACTGCAAAGGAATATAATTTATTTAACTATCATGGTGGTTGTTAAACATTGAGAATGGTTGACAGCATTCTCAATCCCAATTAAGCATCATCATTAAACAAAACACAACAAAATTAATTTTAGAGTAACATGATGAGATTCACATGATAATCCAGGTACTAGATACTCAAGATGTCCATAACCGGGGACATGGCTAACCATGATTAGTTTATACACTCTGCAGAGGTTTGCGCACTTTTACCCACAAGACTCGATCTCCTCCGTTGGATTTCTCGCACTACATGGTGTTTGAGAAACGGATGACCGAGACGTAGTCTTTCAGAAGCGCTAGCACCTTACGAACGGGTAGACCGTACCAACCTAAATCCCCTACATCTGCTAGTCTACCACTGTAAGAGTTCGCACAACTTATTCAACTATGCTAGAGCCCATAGTAGCTTGTGGCTGCACACGGAAGTTTCTAGTATGAATAATCTCATGATCCCTTTGAGCCTGGGTGGCGGTCCATAAAAAAATAGGCAATCGCTGGAATACCCAGGTGCCTCAATCCACCCAGATGTGTGTTAAAGTTGCCACCTTAGATAAACCTTTAATTTAACAATCTCACATCTGTCATGGATTTCACTCACCCAATCCATGTCTACTAGCATAGCATGACATAATGAGCAAACGTAGAAGTAACTCCCAAAGGTTTGATAATAACAGGTAATAGGCACTACCTCAACTACTTCCCAAACCCACAATTTAATTAGATCCTAATCATGCAATGTGTGAGGATTGATCTAATACAATAAAACTGGGTAATTGGAAGTATGATCAAAGTGTTACTTGCCTTGCTGATGATCCGTGAAACCTAGCGATTCGAAGTAGCAAGCGGCGCACTCCGGGTACTCTATCGCAAACAAATAAGCATACAATAAGTAATCTTCTAATGCACAGGTAAAACGCGAATAAGATATCTAACCAGAAAGTTCAACTTAAGAACTCCGTTTGGCAAAAAGAATCAAATCGAAAGAAGCAATGAAAGACAAACGGCGAAAGAAATAAGCTTCCTTTAGTAATATGAAACTAGGGCAAATTTTAATGAGGCAAAAACTTGTTTGGGTTGGTTAAACGGAAAGAGGGTTTCGAGACGAAACTCCAGGCGCTTGAATCGCCTGATTCCGACAAACGAGCGAAAAGTTAAACTAAAATGAACTTCGGATCAGAAATCGCGATCAGAAAAATCATGGATTTAATCCGAGAAAAAGAAAAACGACGAACATATTAAGGAACAGACGTTCGTTAACAGCAACTAAACGAAAAACACGTTCATTAAAACGAACAGACGAGCGAACGCTCGCTAAATAAATAAACCGGAGAAAACCGATCTATTTAATAAAAAACGAAAACTAGGGATTTAAAAAAAACGAAACGGCTTTTTCTCAAAAACCGGGCGGCGGCTACCTCGGCGGCGGCGCTCCGGCGAGACTCCGGCAGGGCGGCGGGTGGCGCGAGGCGGTGGGTTGGCGGCTCCGGTCGGCGTGCAACGGCGGCAAGCGGCGGGGGCGGCGGCAGTAGGCGGCGCATGCGG
>NC_041386.1:339762614-339858399 GCF_002162155.2 Triticum dicoccoides
GGTGTGGGCTGCAGGGGGGGTTATAAAGGGGCGGGGAGAGGCGACTTGGGGGAGGGGTCGGCCTCGGGAGGCGGAGTCCTCCCCGGACTCGGGCGGCGACGGCGCTGGTTGGGACTTTGTCCCGACCCGGCGAGAGGCGGCGGCGGCTGGCTAGGCCGACCCGCTCGGCTGGGCCCTTGGCCCAGTCGGGCGCGGGGTCTCTCTTTTTTTTAAAACAATTTTGCTGCGACTAAAAAAATTCTAGAAAAATAAATAAAATTCTAAAAATGCCAAAACAAATTTTCTCCGTCTAAATAAAATATTTAGAACATTATGAACATTTTTTGGCTCTAAATGCAATTTTGAAAATGTGCAATTTTTCCTAAGTTCAAATAAAATAGCAAATAAAACAAAAATAAAATCTTATTTGATTTTTTATCTAAACCCTCAATATTTCTTTATTTTGGGAAAGTCATCTTATTCCCTCTCTCATAATTTTCATAATAGAAATAATTGAAGATGAAATAAGTAAAATCAAATGATCCTATTTTCAAAATTTGAGAAAACTCAAATATGAAAATAACGAAATCCCCAACTCTCTCTGAGGGTCCTTGAGTTGCATAGAATTTCTAGGATCAACCAAAATGCAATGAAATATGATATGCAATGATGATCTAGTGTATAACATTCCAAATTGAAAATTTGGGATGTTACAAGTAACTACTCACAAATGATAATCATGCTCAAGATCAAAGGGGTATTAAATAGCATAATGGATTTGAACATATAATCTTCCACGAAATAAACCATATAGTAATAAACTAAAAGATGTAATCAACACTACTAGTCACCGACAGGTACCAATCTAAGGTTCCGGTACAAAGATTGAACAAAAGAGATGAACTAGGGTTTGAGAGGAGATGGTGCTGTTGAAGATGTTCATGAAGATTAGCCTCCCAAACATGAGATGGTTGTTGGTGATGATGATGACGATCATTTCCCCCTGCGGGAGGAAGTTCCCCCGACGGAATCGCTCCACCGGAGGGCAAAAGTGCTCCTGGCCAAGTTCTGCCTCGAGACAGCGACGCTCCATCCCGAAAGTTCTCTCCTTATTTTTTCTAGGTCAAAATGAATTATATACCATAAGATGGGCACCGAAGGTGGGCCGAGGAGGGCAGAATCCACTAGGGCGCGCCTGAGCTGCCTGGCGCGCCCAGGTGGGTTGTGCCCAGCTGGTGGGCCCCCTCTGGTAGTCATTTGCTCCATTATTTCTCATATATTCCAAAACAATTCTCCGTAAATTTTTAGCTCATTTGGAGATGTGTAGAATAGGTGACTCTGATGTATCTTTTTTAGGTCTAGTCTTCCAGCTGACGACATTCTCCCTATTTGTGTAAACCTTGCATATTATGAGAGAAAAGGCATTAGAAATACTCAATAAAGCATTATTATTAATAAAAACATTATAAATAACAATAGGAAAACATGATGCAAAATGGACATACCAGGGAGAGCCGCCGTGGAGATGTCGCCGGCGGCGCCGGCTTAGAGGTAGCAGTGCCATGGGACTGCGGGATTGAGCACCATCGGCATCGAGAGGTCGAGTTAAGGAGAAGGTGCAATGCAATGAGTGTACAACCTCTTTGGTAGCGCTAAGTAGGCCTCGGCTTCATCCGAGGAGTCGGTGTGGATATTGCGGTTCTAGTGGAGCAGGTTAAGGTGGCGCTGTGGGCATGGATCAACCGCGATAGACGAGGAGATTGTCGGAGAACCTCCTTGGAGGTGGAGGATGGGGCAGCTGAACCAGCGGCACGACGAGATCGTTGAATGATCCTCACCCGGGGCAGTGGATGAGGGACGTTGAGCTATTCCGGTGGACGACATCATCAGGGAAGAGGCTCCGGCTAGGCAGCAGTGGGGTGGTGGAGGAAGCAGGGTGGGGTTTTGCAGCTAGAGTAGAGAGGTTATGGCAGCATGGGATTTCGAATGGCGAAAAGGAGGTGATGGGAGGGGGGAACCATGACTTAGGGACGCGTTTGTCCAAACTGTAGGGTGTGTTACAACAGTACCCCCACCAATTGGAACTAGCGGCCCTTTCGGCTCAGGGTTAGAAGGGGGGTTTCGCGTGTCAGGATTTGGCAGCTGGAGGCAGTTTTCTGTGTGTTGTAATTTCATGATAGCAAGGCGTGGGTTGTGAAGGCGTGATTTTTCAGAGCACAAAGAGACAAAGCAATATCAGAATTTTTGTGATAATAAGGCGTGGGTCGAAATTTAGGGACAAGCCTAACATGTAATAATGTACGTACCAAATCAATTCGCACTTCCCTCAACGAAAAAAACAATAAAAAATAAAACTACTCGCACCACGCAAAGGGAGAGCCTTGTCCCATTTTACTGTACGAATGCTATTTAAAGCTATGAGTCCATGTTATGTCCAATTAAATTTTTTTGCTGGCTGTATAATGCATGTAATCTACTCATACGAACATTTTAGTGCATTCCAAATGTCTATACTACCGTTGCAATTCGAACTAAATTTGAATTTGTTTCTCTATTTGAATAAGAATCTACAATCATGATTGTTGCCAAGTTAAACCATCATTTGTATATTATCTTAACAACACACCACATGATTACTATAGAGTTAGCTATGAACTATTTGTACTATATGAACTCGAATTCAAAATTTTGAATACACTTGATGTTGATTCCAAATAATAGTACATTTGATGTACTAACTAGATCTTCATAATCTAAACCATGTTCCATACGTAAACTGTGTTTATCACACAAAGTATAGTGCTACGCCCCCTACATTGCGACAAGTATTTCGCCCTGAGCTACAAAAGCCAAACATTATCACAAATTCAAATATATGTTCTATATATTATATGTAGTATAACATGTTCATAACCACACCATGTGTGTCACCATTATATTCATGCATGTGTTGGCTTAAAACACTATGATCTCTTGTTAAAATATCCAAATCCTCTTTTATAATGAATTATGATCTATGTTCGTCTTTTACACCCACCTAATTCTCCTATCTTTGTAGCTACGCTAACTTTCTCTCATGCATGCACACGCCCTCCTCCCTCTCACCCTCCCTCGGCATTATGTAGCTCCATCGCGCACATTCATTAATTCTCTTTAGGCTGTTCACCCATGGTATGTGTACGCCCCCAGCTCCTTCTTTCTGGCACACACCGATCGATATACCTCTCTAGCTAGGTGTGCTTACCACAAACACAAGCTTTCCCTCTTCTCTTCTCGCCGTCCATACCCCCATATGTCTAATACGATTCCATGCATGTGCACACCTCCAACTCTCTTTTCATCGATCTCATACTCGCACACTCCTCCCCCCTCGATATAGTAGGCCTCTCTCACCACTTCCTAGCCACATCCCTCTCGCTATCCTTCTCTCTAGGAATTATTTTCTTCTAACACATGCATGCATGTATGTCGATCGATCTCCCTACATATACCTAGGTCAATTATAACTCTTTTTCCCCATGAACCGATCGATGTACCTCACAAGTTATGTCTCTCCCTTTCTCCGACACAGGACGATGGATCTTCCTATGTATTTACGTCTTATTACCATAGCTATATCGTCCCCCTCATCATTCGTGCATGCCTCCTGACCCGTCTCTCACACGCACGTGCACAGACATGCAGGCATCCCCTCTCTTATTGATATTGTAGTCGTGCCCTCTGTTCGTCTAGCAGGCTTCTCCCACCATTTGTGAGAAGCAACTCCAACACCAACCCTCCGACAATCTAGCTCTATCTCTCTCCCAACCTTATTCCTCTCCTACACATATGCATGGATGCCAATCTATCTCCCGCAATACATAGGTAGGTCTCTCTCCTTCTCCACACATATACCAGTCGTTCTACCTCTATAGTTAGGCCTCTGCCCCCACACACACACAGATAGTCAAACGCTATAGGTAGGTCACTACAAGAAATATGTCAATTTGTGACCTTCTCAGTGACCCAGGAAGAAATGGTCGGAAATCTATGACCATTTGGGACCAATTGGTCATAAGCTGTTCAGGGGGCTCCAAACCCTAAACCATAACGACCATTTTGGTCAGAAAGGTCGTAAAGAAGACAACACTGGCCTGCTACCCTTGTTCTAGCTAGTCATGACCAATATAGATGGTCATAGCCTTGTAAATTTTGGTGCATTGCTATGACTAGGCACCACCTCATCAGTTTTACCTATGTGTCATGTCCATGTGTTAATTTTTGCCATAGGTTGTGAAGCAGCCTACATTTTAGTCATGCCCAAAATTCTCATAAAATCTTTGGATCATATCTTCCTCAAATATGTCAAAAACCTTCCTTGCATAGTTCAAAAATAATTCAAGAATATTCATTTTCCTATGGTGTTCAGAATAGCACATTGTGAAGAAAAGTGCTATTTACAGTTGAGTCCCCCTCCCGGGCCAGCGTGGGGCGGCTACATATGTGAGTCCCCCTCCTCCTTCCTCTGGGCCCGTGTCCCGGTGCTAGCAAGGGTTTGGTCTTGTAGGGGTTTGATTCACAACATGGACGCGTGATTTACGGTCTGAGAGTTTAAAACTCCTGCTGAATCTAGTCCCTTTGTCAGGCAGTTTTTTTTTGGGATGGCACGTTTGTGGATAGCAGTGTTGGGGATGTGCTTTGCGTACTCTTGTGAACTAGGGTGTGGGTCTTTGTATCTAGTACTTCAGGGTACTGATTCATGTTCTTATAAAATCTCAAAGCAAATTGAGTAGGGTGTGAAGAACTTCTGCTTAGGTCTAGTGTACGATAGAGAAAAACATGCACAATCTCACAACAGATGAGCCTCAAAGTGTAGTGCCATAACCACACAACAATTGTGGTGACTCTACTTAGCTATGGCGATTCATCCGGATTATGTGATGAATATAGAGATACTTATTGAGGTTGGATGCTGATTATCTATTAGAACTAAGAAGAGATGTACCTTGTAGTAGAATTGGTAGTGATAGAGTTGGTGAATCTATGTGATGTAGAGGTACACTAAGATCATGCAAAAAAAAATATTAGTTTTGCTAATACTTACGACTAAATTAAAGTGTGCTTATTTGAAGGTGAAACACTTGTGCATACTGATTTGCGTCCTTTGTGGTTTGGGAAAAGGAAATAGAAAGTTGTGGTTATTGTATAATGTATATTTTTCTGCAAGCTCTAATCCTTCTATGGACCGTTCAAACCATGCAACATATTTTAGCTTTGGTCAACCTTGTTTCCTTTATTTTTATAATATATATTCCGTGTTTGACGAGTTTTATCGGTCCAAGGCTGCTCGTCCCCTCCTCCCTCCGTGAGAAGGATGACTTGGGCATCCCTGGGCATCTCAACCACCAAGGTCACCAGATCTGGTCCTCATCACCAAGATTGGTACTACCCCTCCATCGGTAATCTTCTCTATAAAATTTAATTTAGTATACTTCCGTAAGTTTCTTGGTCAACTCTGGAATAAAATATACTCCAGTTGAACTTGCAATGTAATATAGGAGTAGTATTACAACAAAAAAATCCGCAATTCACAAGTCATCAACGCTCGACGAATTAAATGATCATGTGAAATCTCTTTAGCTTTAGGTGAAGTTGCGTGCACAGATAGGTTCATGCGTAGTAGTTGTCCCTGATGGTTTTTGTTCTTCCGCGTTTCCATTTCTCTGAAACAAATCGTCCTGGTTTATGCATTATAGGTCTGAAGCATGAGTAGGCAGGTGCTCCTGCGGCCAAAGGAGAGGAGGAGGCCAACATCCAGCACTAACTTGGTTAAACTCTGCATCAGTTTTTATGTTTCATTCCATGACATGAATGAAATTTGAGAAAACCATGTGTGTGCATTACATTTGACTGGACCTTTTGGGGTTTCTCTTCATGTTTGTCTAACCAAGGCGTAGGCTGTAAACACGAGGTGCATTACCAATTGCTAGCTTTTTTTGCAACTACCTAAGATGGATAAGTGTTCAACAAAAGTACTTTTGTGTTTGTGTTGCGCAACAACGAACTATTTACCCTATGTAGTCGAGCAATTAGTATCCATACATGCCCAGTGCATGGCTAAATCATGAGTTTTATTTTTAAACACTTCCCCATGCTGTAACTATTGTAATTGCCAAGTGTGAATTTTGTACATGAGGTGTGTGTTATTCTCCTTCTTGTAGTAATTTCCAGTAGCCTGCTTGTTGTGTGGAGTGCATTTGCCATGTGTATCTGAAGTGATCAACACGTACTATTTATGGAGACTAAAATGGTCGGGACCTGGCATTTCAATTTTACTTTCATTTTTTGTGTTAGGCTGTCGATAAATTGGTGTTGGTACCATCAAGCTTGAACTGTTATTTTCTTTTGTTAAATGAACTACTGCCTTGGCGCATATATGTATCTTCATGAGTCGCAATACTCCTGACATGTAAGACTTGAGCACACCAACAGAATTGATGGTGACTCTGTCCTCGGTGCCGCTCTTTACTCCAGTGGTGCGCCCCCTCCCTGTTCTCCCACCTCCCCCAATGGTATTTTGTTTTGAGTCCGTTATAAATTGTCATTCTTAATGATTTGTGTAAAATTAGTGTAGAACATATGTCTTGTTATCTTAAATCATTCATGCCGTGCTCAATGAACCATCTAAGATTGAATCATTTTCTGCAATTAACATCTAGAACCATTCTGGCAGTATTTGTATTCATGCAATAACTATGTGTTCTTGTCTCTTGTGTTGTTTCTGTGAGCTAGTCCTTGTGGTATTGTTACATGTTACATGTAGAGATGCTTCATGTTTAGCCCATAACTGCTTTCTATATTTGTTTTTATTTTGTTTCTAACTCTTTTGGTTTATTGTTAGATGCCTTTGTTCAGCCTCTATGAACATATCCAGAAATGGTGTTTCCTCTCATTTACAGGAGCTCCAGCTTGAAAGTGCAGAAGTCAGAAGTATATTTCTAGTAGTAGTTATATGTTGTGATAGTAGTTATATGTTGCGATAGTATCAAACATAATGGTGATACTTTTTTGTCTCTTCCTCACTAAACGCCCGCTTCCTGGCTCCTCCCTCTTTGCCTAGCGGTTAAGTAGATAGTAGGTCCCCCTGGCCTCGCAACCAAGAGTCCCTCTCAATCTCTCTTTCAATTCGAGGATCCAGAGAGGTGTTTTCATATTCATCTCCGAATATTTGCCATCTCGGAATATTTTCGATTTCATTTTTCTATGATATGTCTTTCTGTATGAAAATTGGTTATTTACGATGTACGATGATCCCTGTTAAGCATCCGTTTTTCGAGTCCATGATATAATATAACCAAATTGGATAGATCTTCCACCTGTTTAGCTAAGAAAGAATAGATAGGGAGTTGGATAATAGATCGATATGAAGATCATGAGCTGCCCCATAATGAAATCGCCAGTAGTCGCGAATATCTCCTTCTTCCCTAATCCAAGATTGGAGAAATAAGATCTAAGAGGGACCTATGGAGAATGTAGTCAGAAATCCATAATAGAGTCCGACCACAACGACCGAATTAATTATCCTCATCGAGAAACTTAGACTACTAAATAGAAAAGCCCTATTTGCAAGATGGAACACCCGTTGATATGGTCTTCAATCCCTTAGGAGTACCCTCCCGAATGAATGTGGGACAGATATTTGAAAGCTCGCTCGGATTAGCGGGGGATCTGCTAAAGAAACATTATAGAATAGCACCCTTTGATGAGAGATATGAGCAATAGGCTTCAAGAAAACTTGTGTTTTCAGAATTATATGAAGCCAGTAAAGAAACAAAAAATCCATGGGTATTTGAACCCGAGTACCCGAGAAAAAGCAGAATATTTGGTGGAAGAACAGGTGACCCCTTTGAGCAACCTGTTCTAATAGGGAAGTCCTATATCTTAAAATTAATTCATCAAGTTGATGAGAAAATTCATGGGCGTTCTACTGGCCCCTACTCACTTGGTACACAACAACCGGTTAGAGGAAGAGCCAACCAAGGGGGACAACGAGTAGGAGAAATGGAAGTTTGGGCTTTAGAAGGATTTGGTGTTGCTCATATTTTACAAGAGATACTTACTTATAAATCTGACCATCTTATAGCTCGCCAAGAAATACTTAATGCTATGATCTGGGGAAAAAGAATACCTAATCATGAGGATCCTCCATAATCTTTTCGAGTGCTCGTTCGAGAACTACGATCTTTGGCTCTAGAACTGAATCATTTCCTTGTATCTGAAAAGAACTTCCAGGTTAATAGGTAGGAAGTTTGATCAGAATAAATATAAATTCTTTTCTTATTTCTATTTTATGATTGACCAATATAAACATCAAAAACCTACCTAATGGAGAAGTCGTTGGCGAATTCACAAGGCCCTCTAAGGGGGGGGGGTTGGAGATTCTTGAAAGAATGCATGGCTTCCTCCTATTCCGCTTCAACAGAAGCCCTTAAAATCCTGCTGCTATGGCAGCAAGGGTTATCCATTTCATAGGCGAGGGTGGGGGTGATAGAGGCAAAGGTGTCCCGATGTTTCGATGATATGGTGGCTATCGATTCTGTGGGAGTAGACCTTGATGATCCGACTACGAACGTGCGAGACGTCGCGCCTTAGGAATCGCTAAACCAACTTCCAAGGGTTATTGACCATGCCGGAGGACGATCAACCTGACCACGAGGGTCTGTTTCCTGCGAGCAAACGAAGAACAAGCAAGAAACTAAGATTGCAATCTGGATATTGCGAATATAAGATGAAAGCTTTATTGATCAAGGTGGGGTTCTGTGACGTCTTGGTCTGGTCGTTGGACACAAACGAAGTACGCGAAGTTGTAGCTATGGCGAACTTTTAATTTAAACAAAACCCAAAGTCTAAACGATGCCCTAAGGGCTGTATATATGGAGGAGAGAGGGGGAATTTCGTGGCCCTTGGTGGTGGGGTCCGAAACCAACCCTAACTCTTGTTTCCCCACACATACGGACTCTAAAAACAGCCTATACTCAACTACTTTGAAAATACATGGGCCTGGACCAATAATAAGGTGACGCAGCACCTAGAATAGCCTCTGGACGAAATTTATGAAGTGGCATCGTGTATATTTCGTCCCATGCTTCATGCACTCATTATGGTGGCTTCAGAGTCCTGGAATCATCACTTGTAACTCCGTTCTTGTTCCCCTTGCGCATGCCATCATCTCCATGCTTGAACTTGCTCCAAGGTTCATCTTTCTTGTCCAAGCTAGGCCCTTCATTTGTAAGCAAAACAAATGTATCCAATTTAGGCAGCATCATATTCTCATGAACATTAGAATCGTTACCAAAAAACGAAAGTACCTGATAATTCAATTGGCGTGCGCGAGCTCTAGTAATTGGTCCTGTATGTATAGCAACAGGGGTTGTGGGTGTAACAATGGTATTGATGTCCTCATCATCCTCCCCTTCTTGTAATGAAGTCGTCCTTGATGAAGTTTCATCGTCCTCACCCAAATAAGGCTTCAAATCTGCAGTGTTAAAAGTAGGACTAACCCCAAAATCTGTAAGGAGCTCAAGTTTATATGCATTATCATTTATTTTCTCTAACACCTTAAAAGGACCATCAGCACGTGGCATTAGCTTTGATTTGCGCAAATTAGGAAATCTATCCTTACGCAAATGTAACCAAACAAGATCTCCAGGTGTAAACACAACATGTTTTCTACCCTTATCTCCAGCAAGTTTATATTTAGCATTCATACGCTCAATGTTTTCCTTAGTTAACTCATGCATTTTTAAAATCAATTCAACACGTTCTTTAGCATCAAAATTAACCTTCTCCGAAGATGGAAGAGGCAACAAATCAATAGGCGCACAAGGTAGGAAACCATACACAATTTCAAAAGGGCACATCTTAGTAGTAGAATGCAATGAACGATTATAAGCAAATTTAATATGAGGCAAGCATTCTTCCTACATTTTCTTGTTATTCTTCAAAACAGCCCTAAGCATAGTAGACAATGTTCTATTGACCACTTCAGTTTGTCCATCAGTTTGGGGGTGACAAGTAGTACTAAAAAGCAGTTTAGTCCCCAACTTAGCCCATAAACATCTCCAAAAGTGGCTAAGAAATTTAGTATCACGATCTGAAACGATAGTGTTTGGCACGCCATGCAAGCGAATAATTTCACGAAAGAACAAATCAGCAACATTAACAGCATCATCGCTTTTATGACATGGTATAAAGTGTGCCATTTTTGAGAACCTATTCACGACAACAAATATGCTATCCCTCCCCTTCTTTGTTCGAGGTAAACCTAAAACAAAGTCCATAGATATATCCTCCCAAGGAACACTAGGTACATGCAAAGGCATATATAAACCATGAGGACTGAGTCGTGACTTAGCTTTTTGACATGTAGTGCAGCGGGCAACAAATTGCTCAACATCCCGTCTCATCTTTGCCCAAAGAAATGTGTAGCAAGTATATCCTCCGTCTTCTTGACGCCAAAGTGTCCCATTAATCCTCCTCCATGCGCCTCCTGCAACAACAAAAGACGAACGGAGCTAGCTGGAATGCATAGCTTGTTAGCACGAAACACAAATCCATTGTTAAGAACGAACTTGTTCCAAGTTCTCCCTTCCTTACAATTCTGCAATACATCTTTAAATTCAGCATCATGCATATATTGATCTTTGATGGTCTCCAAACCAAATATTTTAAAGTCAAGTTGTGAAAGCTTAGTATAACGCCGAGACAATGCATCAGTAATAACATTTTCTTTACCCTTCTTGTGTTTAATGACATAAGGGAATGTCTCAATGAATTCAACCCATTTAGCATGTCTACGGTTCAGTTTTGCTTGACTTTTAATGTGTTTCAAAGATTCATGATCAGAATGTATAACAAATTCCTTTGGTCATAAATAATGTTGCCATGTTTCTAAGGTCTGAACAAGAGCATATAATTCTTTATCATAAGTAGAATAGTTCAGACTAGGCCCACTCAATTTTTCAGAAAAGTATGCAACAGGTTTGCCATCTTGTAATAACACGCCTCCTAATCCAATTCCACTAGCATCACATTCAAGCTCAAAAGTCTTATTAAAATCAGGAAGTTGGAGTAAAGGAGCATGTGTCAACTTATCTTTCAATACCGTGAAGGCTTCTTCCTATGCGGTACCCCAAACAAAAGGCACATCCTTCTTTGTAAGCTCGTTGAGAGGTGCAGCAATGGTGCTGAAATCTCTCACAAAATGCCTATAGAAACCAGCGAGGCCAAGGAAACTCCTCACTTGCATGACCGTTTTGGTCTGCGGCCAACTCTCAATAGCTTCAATCTTGGCTTTATCAACTTCAATTCCCTATGGAGTAACAACGTAGCCAAGAAAATATACTCGGTCGGTGCAAAAGGTGCACTTTCCAAGGTTACCAAACAAACATGCATCACGTAGAGCAATAAAAACAGCACGTAAATGTTCCAAATGTTTCTCCAAAGATTTGCTATAAATCAATATGTCATCAAAGTAAACTACCACAAATCGTCCAATGAAAGCACGTAAAGCTTCGTTCATTAACCTCATGAAAGTACTAGGTGCATTAGTTAACCCAAAAGGCATGACTAACCACTCATATAATCCAAACTTAGTTTTAAATGCTGTTTTCCATCCATCTCCCAATTTCATACGAATTTGATGGTATCCACTATGCAAATCAACTTTGGAGAATATTGTAGAGCCACTCAATTCATCAAGCATATCATCTAGCCTAGGAATAGGATGACGATGACGAATAGTAATATTATTAATGCCTCTACGATCAACGCACATACGCGATGTACCATCCTTTTTCGCCACTAAAATGATAGGAACAGCACAAGGACTAAGGGATTCGCGTATATAACCTTTGTCGTGCAGTTCTTGTACTTGACGCATAATCTCCTTCGTCTCCTCTGGATTGGTACGGTATGGTGCACGGTTGGGTAATGATGCACCGGGAATTAAGTCAATTTGATGCTCAATCCCTCGAACAGGTGGTAATCCCGGTGGCACGTCTTGTGGAAAGATGTTAGTGAACTCCTGCAAAATGTTAGTGACAGCAGGAGGCAAAGAGGAAGGCACGTCCTCGAATGAAAATAATGCCTCTTTGCACACAAAAGCATAGCAAACAGATTTGCTAAAATCTAGATCATCAATATCAGATTTGGTGCCAAGTAAACATGCACTTTTCAATTTAATTTCAGAAGCAACACTAGATTGTTTATTATTAGGCTGCATTTTTTGCTCAAATTCTTTTGCCACAATCTGATTTTCACTCTTATTTTTCTCCTGTTTTGCTTTATTAGCTCTATTAATATCATCTTTCAAAATGGAATCAGGAGTCATAGGAAGCAAAGTAATATTTTTATCCTTATGAACAAGAGTATACTGATTGTTTCTACCATGGTGTACAAATTTTTTATCAAATTGCCATGGTCTACCAAGTAATAAGGAACATGCTTACATAGGTACCACATCACAATCAACATAATCAGCATATGTAGAGATACTAAAATGCACACGAACAGTACGTGTTACCTTAACCTTGCCGCTGTTGTTGAACCATTGGATGTAGTAAGGATGTGGATGTGGTCTTGTGGTGAGAGATAGCTTTTCCACCATCTCCATGCTAGCCAAGTTATTGCAGCTCCCTCCATCTATGATGACGCGAATAGAACGTTCCTTCACAACTCCCTTTGTATGGAACAAATTATGCCTCTGATTTTGCTCAGCTTGTGTAACCTGCACACTCAAAACACGTTGAGCAACTAAACATTCATACCTGTCAGCATCTTCAGCAGCCATGTATTGTGTCTCATGATCAGAATCCTCTCCACCGTGTTCTTCATGTGTAATAAGAGCCAAAGTCTCCTCATCATAGTCACTAGCGGACTCATACCAACCATCCTCAGTAGCAATCATCACAGGCTGAGATTGGCATTCTCTCACAAAATGTCCTCTTCCCTTACAATGACGACAAATAATATCACTTGTGTGCCCTGTTGATGCCATGGAAGAAGAAGAGCTCGGCGCAGGCCCGGCAGGTGTGCTCTTGGCAGATAGTGGTGGTTGGGCCTGCTTTCTTGTATCACGACTGGAGGTGGCACCTGATGGAGGTGCTGGTGGAGTGGAAGTAGAGGATGCACGTGGTGTCCATGATGAAGATCGACCTGCAGAAAAGTTAGTTCGCGCCAATGCCTGTCGATCCTGCACTTCACATTCAGCTTTACAAGCAAGATGGAATAAACGAGTGATATTAGTATACTCCTTATACTGTAGAATGGTCTGAATCTCTCTATTTAATCCACCCATAAAACGTGTAAGCATAGCTTCATTCTCCTCAACAATACCACATCTAATCATGCCAGTTTGTAATTCCTGATAATATTCTTCTACAGAATTTTTTCCTTGTCTTAAGCGCTGCAATTTTTGAAGTAATTCACGTTGATAATATGGTGGAACCCAACGAGTATGCATAGGAGTTTTCAAAGCAGCCCAAGTAGCTGGAATAGGATATAATCTACAATGTTCAGACCACCAAACACATGCAAAGCTAGTGAAAGCACAAACAGCAGTAGGAACACGTCTCTCCTCAGGATATTGTAAACATGTAAATCGTTGTTCAGTTTCTAACTCCCAAGTAAGATATATATCAGGAATATATCTACCCTCAAATGGTGGAATATTCAATTTTAGTTTAGGAAGATGGTCATGTACCTCAGGTGGTGGTGCAGCCCTACCGTTGCGATGATATGCATGAGGACGACCTAGTGGTGGTGGTGCTGGTGGTTGCACGTAGTTCTGATTTTGATCAACCTCATCCTCGTAATGGTCCTCCACCTCTGCAGTAGCAGCAGGAGCGACAGAAGCACCAACAGTAGGTACAGCAGCACCAGAAGTTTGACCAGGCTCAATGGGAACGCGTTGTGCTCGTCCCACTTGATTTGGAAGACGATGTTGTTGTTGTTGTAGAGGTGCGACATGTGCAGTGGGCGGTGGAAGACACGCGAGCAATTCGTTAAACTTGTTATCGAGCTTTGTTTCGAACGCCTTCTCAATGCCATCTATCTTCTCCATGGCCTCTTCAAATCTGTTTAGCACATCTTCCACCTGTCCACTCATCATTTGATGAAACTTATCATGTAACTCTTTGTTCATCATGTTCTCCTAGTCAATCACGTCGGGTTGTGATCCTGCCATGGTTAGCAGCAATAGAAACACACAAGAATATGATCCTACAGACTACTAGAAAATGGCGGCGGTGGAGTGTCACAAATCCGTCAAGCGAATCTCAAATTCTTACCAGTTCTTACCAAGCAGCAGGCGGTGATCGGCAACCGTCGTAGTCAAAATTCTCAAAGCTTGGATAGAGCGATTACCAGGGAGAGTCAAACGCACAACGTAGATGTATGTGGAGCTAGGAAGGCTTATAATATGGTAGCAAAAAGGGTCAGCAATAATCAATTCAGAGATGCAAAGTTGAAGAAACGCTCAACGACGGTACTGTGCTGGTCCTAGGCTAGACCGTGCTAGAGACGTGAGCCTAGAACACTACCAAAATCATGGCGCTGCACGTAAACAAGGGAGGAGCACGCTCTGAATTTTTTTTATTTTTTTCACTTTTTTTGCACTTTTTTCCTCTTTTTTTTTGCTCCGCAACATTTTTTTTTTGAAAAAGTCTACAAATGGTCTAAAAACTGCCTAGCCAGAATTTTCCAGACTTAGTTTTTTTTAGTTTGGAACTATTTTTCTTCTGCGGATGGCTCGAAAGTTGGGGAGTCCTACTCTGTCACGGCCCGGAGTATCGCATGATCTGGAACTCAAAAAACAAAGCAAAAAATACTGGACTCGGACTAGGACTGGTGGCGGAGATGAATCTAGTGGAATCTCGGACTGGTGGCGGCGATGAATCTGGTGGAAATCGGAATGGTGGCGGATATATGTTGCAGGTGGACTCGGATTGGCGTGATGGCGGCGGAGATGTGGTGGCATATATGGACTCAGATTGGTGGTGAATATGTGGTGGTGAATATGGCAACGATGATGAAGATGGTGTGGTGGTGGTATATGGCAGCAGCGATGATGATGATGATGATGCGGAGGTGATATATGGCAGCGGCGACGTGACAACCCGTGTACAGAACTCGAAACTCTAAAGGACTAGACGCTAAGACCAGCAACTTGACACGCGATGCAACCGCAAATTCAACAAAGCAAATACAGAAAAGATTATGCAAAGGCTCAGATTGGTTCGGATAGGATGAACTAACCCTAAATTTTTTTTGGCTTTTTCGTGGACTATAGGTACGAAGAAAAGACTCGATCTAAACTACGAAAAACTGAAAAATCTCGCCGAGCAACCTGGAAATCTGATACCACTTGATAGAGGCAAAGGTGTCCCGATGTTTCGATGAGATGGTGCTATCGTTTCTGTGGGAGTAGACCTTGACGATCCGACTACGAACGTGCGAGACGTCGCGCCTTAGCAATCGCTAAACCAACTTCCAAGGGTTATTGACCACGCCGGAGCACGATCAACCTGACCACGAGGGTCTGTTTCCTGCGAGCCAACGAGGAACAAGCAAGAAACTGAGATTGTAATCTGGATATATTGCGAATATAAGATGAAAGCTTTATTGATCAAGGTGGGGTTCTGTGACGTCTTGGTCTGGTCGTTGGACACAAACAAAGTATGCAAAGTTTCAGCTATGGCAAACTTTTAATCTAAACAAAACCCAAAGTCTAAACGATGCCCTAAGGGCTGTATATATGGAGGAGAGAGGGGGAATTTCGTGGCCCTTGGTGGTGGGGTCTGAAACCAACCCTAACTCTTGTTTCCCCACACATACGGACTCTAAAAACAGCCTAGACTTAAGTACTTCAAAAATACATGGGCCTGGCCCAATAATAAGGTGACGCGGCACCTAGAATAGCCTCTGGACGAAATTTATGAAGTGGCATCGTGTATATTTCGTCCCATGCTTCATCCACTCATTATGGTGGCTTCAGAGTCCTAGAATCATCACTTGTAACTCCGTTCTTGTTCCCCTTGCGCATGCCATCATCTCCATGCTTGAACTTGCTCCAAGGTTCATCATTCTTGTCCAAGCTAGGCCCTTCATTTGTAAGCAAAACAAATGTATCCAATTTAGGCAGCATCATATTCTCATGAACATTAGAATCGTTACCAAGAAACGAAAGTACCTGATAATTCAATTGGCGTGCGCGAGCTGTAGTAATTTGTCCAGTATGTATAGCAACAGGGGTTGTGGGTGTAACTATGTTATTGATGTCCTCATCAGGGGGAGAAGCAAGCCGAACCTCTGATTGACCCGGACACGTCAAAAATTCTCTGCGCCAAGAGAAAGACAAGATTCAGTAAGTAATTAAGTGAGTGCTTTCTTTTATAAGAAGAGCGTCGACTTTTCTGGCTGACTGTGAGGACGCCTCTGCATCCCGGGAGTAGACCGCTCCCCCGGAAGCTGTGGTCAGTCAAGAGCGGCATCTGAATCCCGCTCCAATGCCTGGAGTGGCGAATGAATTATGTAAAGATTGTGCTATTAGCCAAAATTGGCATGTGATTTTCATTTGTTTACTGTTCTGACTAAAATTATTGAGTGCAAATTGAAACCTAGGTTGTCGTTAATTAAAACTTGACAAGTGGGACCTAATAAGTATTTGGCATCTAAAAAGGCCATTTTTCAAATAATATTCATAGGAAAAGACTAAAGATTAAGTAAATGGACTATAAAAAGTCTGAGGCCCAATTGAGAAATATATGTGACCCAAAAAAGAAATGGTCCACAAAAGGATCATGGCCCTGGAAATAAAAAGGCTGACCTGTTGGGCTTGGCCCGTGTGGCTGACCAATACGAAAAGAAAAATAATATTGAATGGGCTGAATTACTGGGCTTGGCCCATATAGACACCGAATTGGACCGGGTTGATTCCTATCAATGACCAATTCAATGTGTCGCAATTTTTCCACGTGAGCTTACCACATTGGACCAGATGTGGCCTGGGCAGACAACCAATGACCAAAATAATTGGTCATTGAACCAACGACGTTTTATTATGGCCGTTGCCTTGTACAACCATTTCACAACAAAGGTCATCAAGGTTCATTAAAGACGACCAGCTTTTGACCAACCGTTTTTGGCCACAAAAACATCACAAATGAAAAACAATGACCATTCCATAACCAATATTGATGGTCGCAAGTTGACATATTTCCTGTAGTGGGTACCCATGCAACAAAGACAAACTGCACATGTCCCCTCTCACGTTCTAGTAGGCCAGCCACCCTATATCTTTGACGTGGGCTCACACAAATTCGATGTCACTCTTTATCAATCGTGCGCACGCACACACACACACACACACTTCATCCCTCTCTTCGATTCTATGGATATCTCACGCCGATGATACCTCCACTCTCTTCTCGTGGATTGCCCCCTCTATATATGATATATCCAGGCCTCTGTTTCACACACATTGCATATGTTACATTTTTTATTTGAGATATCATTGACACATATTCCCTTCTATCTCTCACCCACCCCCAAAAAACACCCATGAAACCACAAACCATCTCTCTCCAGGTTTGTATCTCTCTCACACACACCCACGTAGGTGGTGTACGTACACCAAGAGAATAGGTGCATATACTCACGCTTCGTTCCCAGCCAAACCCACAGGGGTACACACTGGAGCTCATTTCTCTACAAAATGGCAGCCCACGTGATAATTTGAGAGCGTGTAGCGGTTGTTTACTTACGGAGGTCGTGTACCACGTGTGCACGAAAAAAGTTCGACTAGATGCATTGGCGCATTATTTTTAAATAAATTTGTATTGCTCAATTGCGCGTACAACGGAGCCTACCTGTCGGGGTTTGTCTCTCTTCATCGTATCTCACACAAGCAGCGGTGGCCTCTCTCTCTCTCACCGTTGGTCACTGATCTAGCAGCATCCCGTCCGCCGACAGAAATGGAGGATGTGCATCGTTTCTCCGTTCGATGACGTCGAGGAAACATGTCCCGATCTGCGGTACTTGTCGTTCTCTCTGACCAAGCTCCAGCGTGGTAGGGCCTTCGCCACTTGCTCGCTGCTGCAGTTTTGGTAGATCCCGCCCACTGCTGCTCTCCTAATTACATCTCGACGACCCTGAGGTACAGCTTCCTCCCCTCCGCCCTTGCTCCACAGCCCATCTTCCCACGGTACTGCATGTGGAAAATCCTGCATGTGGATCTTCCCTAGTGCTTTGCCCAAAACGTAGCTCGTCCGGCGTACTTTCCATTTTGCAATCTTGTCCTCACACTGTTTTAGATAAGCAACAGTGTTGCTATCTTCCCTTAGGATAAGGATATGCTTCTTTTTTGTCGTTGTATGTGTCATCAACTGTTATTGGCCAATAATTGTTTCCTTTCTACCTCTTTTTTGCAAACAGGGCTATGAATTTCACCTCATGGATATTGCAACCTTTTGGTGAACTGCACAAATCACTTTTTTTATTAAGAGTGTCTTGTGCAATTCCGCTAAAATGTGAGAAGGGCAACGTCTGTACATTTCAGTGCGACTGCACAAAGGGAGATTCGTTTTTCTATCCTCCCCATCCAACTCCAAGCCTAATCTTCTCCAACAAGTGGTTATTTTTATGAGAGATTGCAAAGGTTATCGGCTTCTACTTGTGTGTGTATGTTTCATCAACTACAATTGGTGCCATTATTAATGTAATCACACTTGTTAAATATCAAAATTGGAATGCTCAGCTCGATTTTAGTGGAACTACACAAAATGCTTAGATGGTCCATGTCCTCCATAGAATTCTTTCTTTGCTAACATGTATTGTTCACTTCCACAGACCTGCGCGAAACTAGCTGCAAACCAATGAACGACACGAAATGGAACCATGCCTACGGACATCATCCTTCAATTTTTATTTTTCTTTATTTGTACACATTCTCACAACTTTGTATTCAGTTGTGATGTAAATATTGATGCTTTTTTAGATTCATTTGCATGCATGTTAATTTCATTTGTATTTGATGGAATGTTGTAACAAGACAACTTTGGAGGCAAGAGGACACATGAAACCAAAGTTGAAAGCTTCATAGCATCACAACACAATTTCATTATGCTGGAAAATTATGTGTCCATATAAACATATCCCGGAAGTTTGATAGCAATGCCACAAATCATTCAAACTTGCTTTTGCCCACATGTGGCACATCCACAATCCAGGTCCACGAGCCATGTACCACTGGCGAGATTCACTCTGCTTGTTGCGCCGCAGTAATAATCACTAATGAGCAGTTAAATCACAGAGCCCCACCTTTCCCGCAATAATAGTAAAAGTTGCTCGAGCGAAGCAACCATCATTTCACTCTTCGTTGATTGCGCTCATACTCCAATATTCCAAGAGTAAAGTTGTTTAGACGAAGCAACCATAACTACAAGCGAATATTGGATGGTAGCCACACAACATCAAGTGTATGGGTGTACGGGGCTCAATTCAAATATTGAAACCAACCAATGAAGTACTAGATGACGAGCGTTAAGAGTAAGTACAATAGGAATGATATAGGCGGGCTATGAGACTATAAATATTGTACTCTGTTTACCATTTTATAAGTCACATTTTTATTAATTCCCATCACATGTTCAGATTTCAAGGTGCATTAAATCTCTGCTTGCAAGAATTAAGATAAAACTCACTAATGAACATGTAAAGCTTCTTGGTCTGCTCACATGGGTGTGCGGCCATGGGCGTCGATGAACTCAGCGTGGCGGGACGCCATCGCTTCCTTAGTAGTGTGCCCTGGGCAGAGTGACCGAACAACCATACAATGCATTGGTTTTTTTAGACAAGCAACCCAGGAAATTCGGATTCCCCTACAATCTCGGTCATTTACTATCGCACACGCTTCATTTCTGTCAACTCTGGAAATTGTGTGCGCTCACCCGACTATGTTGTGTTGTAATTGGCCGGAACCCCAAGCACACGGATCGCGTGTGTGCACCGTACGATGCACCACAATCGAGCGACAATCCACGTCCCTCTCATCACACCCATGTAGTTGTAGATGGGTGTTGATGTACGTATCTGGGTTAACAAATGTCTAGAGAATGCACATAATGAGCCCGGAAAAGTGCCAAATTTTAACAAGTTACTTCCTCCGTCGAGGCGCATAAGGGCATCCATAGTGCTTGGAGGTGGGCTTGCCTCCAAGCTAGGACCCACGTCCAGCCTCTAAGCTCATTGCAAAACTACCGTAGTGTATAGCAAATGGCTTCAAGCCTCTAAGGTGGACCCATGTTTAATAAACAACTATTTCCCTAGCCAGATACTTCACATCTGCCTTGCATGTCCAGAACTATCTCCTCCAATGACAAGTAGGCCAAGCAGATTATTCTATTCAAACCAAAACATTGTAGGCAGCCCCTATACTAAGCGTCGATGCTAAGCATTTTTTCGCTCATTATAGGCTCACGCATGCAGTGTATAACGCCAGCCTTTGAGTACTTAGAGGTTTCCATACAGGCAGCAAATCAACCCAATGTGGATGCTCTAAGTCACCTTACGAGAAACCGGACCCACTCAAGGCACGCCTCTCGCATTTGGTCCGCCGGTCAATGCGCTTCCTATTGTCATATCGCTATTCTTTTTAGATTTAGAATGCTATTGGCATATCTCTAACATGTGGGAGCGAGTGTGAGCGAATCAACATCAATCAACAGCAAAATTGCCTGCCGGACGCACTTTGATAGAGATGAGGAGCGAGAAGCGATATGGGCTGGTGGATTACTAGAGCTAGGTGTCGCACGGAGGCCGAGAAATATGGTGATAGCGTGCGGTGGACATGTATGTACGATGTAACTACAAGTCTTGCCATGTTCCCTACTCCTCTGGTCTAAATGTTTAGAAGATTTGGTTGATTCTATAGCAGTACTAAAAAGTTTAGCAACTAAAGCCTCCAATGCACCGGTGCTAAAATGAGGTGCTAAGCACATTAAAAAGTTTAGCAACTAAAGGCTCCAACACAATGATGCTAACATGAGGTGCTAAGAACATTTAAAAGTTTAACAACTAAAGCCTTCAATGCACCAGTGCTAACATGAGGTGCTAAGCACATTAACAAGTTTAGCAACTAAAGCCTCCAATGCATAGGTGCTTAAGTTGTTGCAGCTAAGCATCCTTCATTTAATGATTTAGCATTGGGAGGGGCCGAGTGTACATGCTCCACCGCGCGGTTCCTTGGTCCTCCTCGATCGTCGGAAATCGTAGTTTTGCTGACACGTGGGACATCTAGCATCCAGGTCGTGTCATGCAAGAAAATGGCTGGTCTCATGTTTAAAAACTTGATGTGCTATAGTAGATGTAGATGTAGACATAGATGCAGATGTAGATGTACATGTAGAGAAGTAGAGATAAGTGAGACTCACCAATGGTCACCAACGTAGGCCGAGTTCGTGTACAAATCACCCGCAAAAAAGGATTACATGCACGAAGAGAAGAAATCCATGCACGAACGCACGTACTCTTTGCCTCTTTCCTTAACACAAATGCGCGAGTATTCGGTGAAGCTCATTTCTTGATGAAGATGCAGCACAGGTGATAATTTGACGCGTGTAGTAGTTGTTCACTTACTGGAGGGTTAGTAACCAAGCGTGAACGAATCAAAGTTCGACCTTGACGCGCTGGTGTGTTTTTTTAATTTTTTTTCTTCAATGGCACATACACAATTATTTTCTTCAATGGCACGTGAACCGTGCACGTACTCAATGATGAAGCACGGGATGGGATGGTGGCCATGGACATGGTCGACCCTCTTTGGAGATGACTACACTACTACGTACTTTAATGTACGTTTAAAAAAACTACTACTTTGATGTGTCCTGCCAACTCACAGAATGATGAGAAGCTTGCTTACTACGCCCTCTACATAGCCCACACTATTGTACTACAATAGTACTAGCATTTGGAGTATGGGAGCACGAAAAGGATGGGGGAACCTGATATTTCCCCGTCCACTTAATGTAGGGTCTGCGCCCACATGTGAGTCATACAATGTCTGACCTGAATGTGGTGGCGCAGACCCTACATTAAGTGGACAACTAGATGTGTCAAATTATCACGTTAGATGCCGCTTCATGTGCAAATGCGCTCCACCGTGGGTGTAGCCGCGCGTGTGCGGGAGGGAACAAGTGCGTTTATGCACCTCTTCTCTTAGTCTCTCTCTCTCTCTTGTCTAGATTACATTTTAATGACATCGCAAGTCTTATAGCTTGCTACCTTGGCCTTATTAGACTGGCTCTAAAGTTACTATCCACTGTGAGTAGTCTAATGTCGGGCGTGCAGCGGGTGGCACCCTCGGTCCGTGCGCCGCTTCAATGGCGGATGCAGTGAGAGGTCGTGTCGCCCTGACTTGCCATCAATGTGGAGTGGCGGGCTCAGCTTGAGCCGGGCGGGAAGTGTGGGCGGGAGGGCGGAGGGTTTTTTGGTCGGCCAGGAAGGTGAGAAGCCAGCTTCGGGTCAGTCTAGACGGGGAAATATCAGTTGCCACCATCCTTTTGGTTCTCCCATACTCCAAGTGCTAGTACACTATAGTACAATAGTGTGGGCTACGTAGAGGGCATAGTAAGCAAGCTTCTCACCTTCTGTGAGTGGACAGGACACATCAAAGTAGTAGTTTTTTAAACGTACATTAAAGTACGTAGTAATGTACTCGTCTCCAAAGAGGTTCGACCATGTCCATGGCTACCATCCATCCCATGCTTCGTCATTGAGTACGTGCATGATTCACGTGCCATTGAAGAAAATATATATGTATAAGTTTATATAGTATAAGAAGTTTTAAACTTGAGACCATCCATCCACCCTAACACCGAACACTTTTTAGATGTTGATTTATTCCACAAAGTGAATCGCTGCCGCTTATCATAGCAAACTTCAACTGATCGAATGACTATATTTTGTGGGATTCACTAGTAGTATGTGTAGGCTGTAGCTTTCGATATATGCTTCACTTGCTAGGGTTTCTCTATTTTTGCACTCCCTCACCCTCTCCACATCTAAACAAGACAGCGGTGTCCACTCTCTCTCTCTCTCTCTCTCTCTCTCTCTCTCTCTCTCTCTCTCTCTCTCTCTCTCTCTTCTCACTTGTGGTCACAGACCTTTGCTGGCTGCCGTCGAGTTGGCAGAGCCCGCCACCTGCCTCGCCTTATCCCGCTGACCAGAGGTAACTTCTTTTACAGTTGGCGTCATTCTTATGGCCCAGCTCCCCACGTTGATGCATCCTTTTTTCTTCAAGTTAGGATTGCTCCCCACGTTGCTGCTGCCTTCATGAGGATATTTATCTAGCACAAAGCTCCCCATGTAGTTAGCCAGTGGAGGAGCCACAAAATCGGAATAGGGGGGCTGAATGTTGTCAAAACAAGTTGGGGAGGACCAAGCTGTTGAAATATAATAGGTTTTGTAGCAAAAAATCATCACCAACTCGACATTATTCATCGACTAGTTGGTTGTAAATCTCAGATGTTAGGGGGGCAGGGCCCCTGCTGCTCCCCTGTCTCTACCACTGTAGCTAGCTGTGTTGGCTTGTCGAACACTAGAACATCACCTACATTTTTACTAATAGAGGAAAATAGGTACTACAGAGACTGGATAACAAATCGATCTCTTGGTTGAAAAGGGAAATAAAGTGGGGTTGGGGTGTGCCTGACCAAGCTCTTGGCCGAAAAAGGAAAGAAAGTGAGGGCGTGTTGGGTTGACAATGCAACTAAGAATGAGCACGTCTATATTTCCTGTGGCCACATAGGAAAAGGTCACTAATAAGAAAGAAAATGGCATAAATCCAATCAATAATTCATAATTAACAGACGCCTTAATTACTCAGCTATTTCTGGTTCTTTTGGATAGTGGGGCTATTATTGACGTGGACGTGGGTTTTACTCACACAAATGACCTGACAGGCTCTACCCTAGCTGTTGTTGTATCATATGGTTTCGCACGGTTCCAGATCACAGTGCCGCAATGCAAGTCTTCTCCATCCCTCCTTCCGGCATGCAACGCGAGAAGGGACAACAGTCCTCCAGAACCCCACCTTTCGTGATCCTGTACAGGAGAGGGGTGATCAAATTTCTGGGAGCACACCCACGCGACTTCTGCAAGCAATGACTTCCTCAACGACAACCTTCTTCCCCGACCTCGGCAACCTCTTCATCAATGACGTGAGTGACAACGTCAACCAAAATGGTTCTGCTCCTGCTGCACAATATGTGATTCTATCCTCTTGGTTTAGTCCACATCATTACTTTGATCTCTGCAATTGCCGTCATGATCTATTTACGGTTTATTCGGATTAAATCTCACAGTAATTTGCTCATATATTCAACAATCCAATCCAAGGACCTGATTATAGGAAATTTACTCCAAGTGGTTTTGCTGCGTTTTTGAAGCCGCCTACCCTTAAGGGGGTGCAATATAAAAGGTGGTGCATGAGAGAAGTTTACTAATTTCAGATTATGTACTACTATGACGTCACTATGGGTAAGCCTGAGGGCTATCTTAATCCTGCACAGCATGAAGGTTTTGAGAACATGGATACCCTCTTCAAACGCGCCCTTCTCAGTGTTCTTGACAATTCTATTGTGGATTCATATATAGGTCATTTGACAGTGGCAAAGACATGTGGGTTGTGCTCGAGGCCACGTTTGGGGCCTGGGACGCTGGCAGCAAGTTGTACGTCATGGATCAATTCTGTGACTACAAGGTGATTTATGAGCGCTATGTTGTTCAATAGGTTCATGTAGGATCGAAAGTATGTCTAGAGGGGGGTGATTAGACTACTTGACCAAATAAAAATCTAGCCTTTTCCCAATTTTAGTTCTTCGCACATTTTAGCTATCTTAGCACAAGTCAAGCAATCTCCACACAATTCAAGCAAGCATGCAAAAGAGTATATGAGCAGCGGAAAGTAAAGCATGCAACTTGCAAGAATGTAAAGGGAAGGGTTTGGAGGATTCAAACGCAATTGGAGACACGGATGTTTTTGTCGTGGTACCGATAGGTGGTGCTATCGTACATCCACGTTGATGGAGACTTCAACCCACGGAGGGTAACGGTTGCGCGAGTCCGCGGAGGGCTCCACCCACGAAGGGTCCGCGAAGAAGCAACCTTGTCTATTCCATCACGGCCGTCTCCCACGAAGGACTTGCCTCACTAGCGGTAGATCTTCACGAAGTAGGCGATCTCCTTGCCCTTACAAACTCCTTGGTCCAACTCCACAATCTTGTCGGAGGCTCCCAAGTGACACCTAGCCAATCTAGGAGACACCACTCTCCAAGAAGTAACAAATGGTGTGTTGATGATGAACTCCTTGCTCTTGTGCTTCAAATGATAGTCTCCCCAACACTCAACTTTCTCTCACAAGATTTGCATTTGGTGGAAAGAAGATTTGAGTGGAAAGCAACTTGGGGAAGACTAGAGATCAAGATTCATATGGTTGGAATGGAATATCTTGACCTCAACACAAGTGTAGGTGGTTCTCTCTCAGAAAATGTGTATGGGAAGTGTAGGTATGTTCTGATGGCTCTCTCCATGAATGAAGAGTGGGTGGAGGGGTATATATAGTCTCCACACAAAATCTAACCGTTACACACAATTTGCCAAACTCGGTGGGGCCGAATGGTTAAACTCGGTCGGACCGATTCAGCAAACTTAGTGACCGTTAGGATTTTTGGTGGGACTGAGATGCAACTCGGTAGGACCGATATGGTTAGGGTTAGGGCATAACGTAATCTCGGTGTGGCCGATTACACAAACTCGGTGGGACCGATTTTGGTAATAAGCTAACCAGAGAGTTGGTCAGGTAAACTCGGTGGGACCGATTCGCTCATCTCAGTGAGACCGAAGTGTTACAAAAGGGAAACAGAGAGTTTACATTGCAATCTCGGTGGGACCGATCGCTCATCTCGGTAAGACTGAAACATTACAAAGGGAAACAGAGAGATTACAATCCCATCTCGGTGAGACCGAGATCCCTATCGGTGAGACCGATTTGCCTAGGGTTTGTGGCAGTGGCTATGACATTTGAAACTCTGTGGCACCGGATAGAAAGAATCGGTGGGGCCGAGTTTGGCTTTTGGTTTAGGTCATATGTGGATGTGGGAAGGTAGTTGAGGATTTTGGAGCATATCACTAAGCATTTTGAGAAAGCAAGCCATTAAGCAACACCTCATCCCTCCTTGATAGTATTGGATTTTCCTATAGACTCAATGTGATCTTGGATCACTAAAATATAAAATGTAGAGTCTTGCGCTTCAAGCTTGAGCCAAACTTTTTGTCCTTAGAATTATGAGGGATCCACTTTCCTCATCCATGCCATGCCATTCATTTGAGATTTTCCTGAAATATTAATCTTGGAATAATGTTAGCTCAATGAGCTATATGTTGTTAGGAATAACCAAAACCACCCAGGGATGGTTGCACTTTCAGTTCATGATATACATTCACTTGCTGAGGAGCTTGAGTACTTTAAGTATGTGTTGCCGAAAAAATTTGTTGCTGGGACCATCATTGCCAAGCTTCCACCTTCGTGGAACAATTTTGCTACTTCTCTGAAACACAAGAGACTGGAGTTTTCCGTTTCGGATCTCATTAGCACTCTTGATTTTGAAGAGAGGCGATAGCAAAAGACACACGTGCTTGAGTCACTGAGGTAGCTTTTAGTACCCACATAGTACACGAGAAGAACTTCTAGCCCAACAAGCCTAAAAACAACAAGAACAAATCTCAGGGGAAAGGCGAGTTTCATGCAAAGAACAAGCTGTCACATTGTACCAACTTCAAGAAGAGTTCTCATAAGAAGGGGAAGGTATAATGACCAGCGAAAGATGAAATAAGATTATTCATCCGTTGACTTGCTGATTGCATTGTGGAATGCGCCTGCCATGTGTGGAGGAGCAAACAAGGAGTGCAGTCGCAATGTCACTGCAAGATAAAAGTCCCGAGTCAAATACGGACTGGCCGGCGAGTAGTGGAGGAGCAGACGAGTAGCTAGCTGTGGAGTTGCCAACATGTTGAAAGTGCTTGCAACATTGAGAATCATTGATCATTTTTCTGTATTTCTGCACCTTCTCACATCTTTGTCTTGGTTATAGTATGGTGAATCATTGAGATGAATAAACATGTTGAACTTTTGTGCTTGTGAATGCTAGTATGCATACTATATCTTCTGAAGCTTAGTTTAATGTGAATGTTGACACCTCATTTAACACCTCATTTGACACCTCATTTTGCGGCTCTATGACCAATGTGAGTGTCTGCATGCAGAACTGCATCCTCTAATTTGGTGGATGGCAAGCGGGCCCGTGAAGGAGGCATAATGTTTTTAAAATTTGCAAAAGGTTACCGATGCGGAGCAATACGCTAGAGGGCGTTTCTTTTTTTCCTTTGAATGGGCAATAAGCCGGGAGAGCAGGAGAGTGTTGCTTATGGGCTGTCTCTAGTGTTTAGAACGTCCAGGACGAGAAACACGATGGCAGCCGAGTAGGCCGATACAAAAGCCAATCCATCTTGAAGGCCATTAGTTTTTTTTGCCAGGAAAAGCCCATATTTCTTGAATTTGGGGCACTCCCAAAAAAACCTGCATCCCGCTGGACTCTCCCCCTTCCATCGCCCCCAATTCCCCACGCTCCCCTTCTTGCTCACTCATACAGAAAACCCCCGCTCACTTTGTTCCTCACGGATACAAAAAACGCCTGTTCCCCTTCTTCCTCACTCGTACAGAAAATGCATGTTCCCCTTCTTCCTCGCTCCTACAAAAAACCCTAGCCCTTCTCCATGCGACGCCCGCAAGGAAAATGGAGTCGGTTAGCCCCAGTGCCAAGAAGATGAGGCTCCTACCAGCGGTGACGTAGGCTATAGATCCCGCACTCGGCATCGCGGGGAGAAGCGGCGAGCCCCCCCCCCCCACCTGGATGTGACGAACCCATAGAATCTCTGGTGGACCACATTAGCGATCTCATAGACGCCATCCTTGGGGATATCATGTCCCTTCTCCCCACCAAGGATGATTTCCGCACACAAGTCCTCATATTTCGGTGGTGCACTCTCAGGCGCACCGCTCCTCTTAATATCGACTATCCTCAGATATCTGTCATTCATGATTTTGAACTCCTCAGAGCCATCATCTCCTCCCACCAGAGCCCTGTTAGATGCCTCTGCATCCCAACATGCTACCTGTTGTCCATATCCTGACCGGTGGATGCCTGGCTGACATCCACTGAATTCAAAAAACTACAGCAGCCCGAGTTCCACCATTACTACGAAAAATACATACCACGACCTGAATGCCATGTATTTGTGCCCACACCACCATTGTCCATCTCGTGGTTTTCCCCCTCTCTCCACACCCTCATCATAGCCCGGTACCATCTACCAGACAGTCTGGTACTAATGATTTGACTCCCACTACTAAAAAGTCTTTCGCTTGTGGTGGTTGATCTGCCGGAGGCCGCACTACACAGCATCATCCATTTCGGTTGCCCTACCCTGGAGTGCTTGTTGCTTGTTTTCGGATTAGAATTATGTATCCATTGTCTCCAAATAAAGTTGCCTCACCTTAAAAGCATTGGAATTTGTTTTGAAGGACATCAACTCATCATCGAAGATGCCCCTTCACTTCAAAGGTTGTTGCTTGATAATGGTTATGAACCTTCGCAAATAACTGTCGTCTCTGCGCCTAAACTTGAGATCTTGGGTGAAATTCTTGGTCCATTTAAGCATAACGGCATGGGGTTTGGCTCCACATTTATTCAGGCAATGTATATTGCCATCTACACTTTTGTAATCACAAGCTGGATTTTTCATTTGTGCGCATAAGTTTATATCGTCTTGGAGTACACTTTGGATACTAATATTATGTTATATGCTCCATGAAGAGTTCGTCCATCGATAGCCTATCAAAGGAGCTGGATTCTATCAAGCTCTTATATATCAGAATGTTTAGTTTTGATCTGAACAAAATTATTGGCTTGCTGTGAGGCTTTCCCTATCTGGAGAATTTCTATATAAAGGTGATTATTTCATGCACATTGAAAGCCATATATTGTCGGCGTGGAAGCATGATCACCTATGGGTCAGGGATGCCCCTTTGTGGTTCGGAAAGGGGCTGGTCACATTGCACAAAGAGCAGAAGTAGCAGGGGCAGGGCGGTGGTGGATAGCTCTCTTTTACCCAGGTCCGGGCCTCTTTGCAACGTAAAACCCTACTCCTGCTTTGGTCGATTGATCTGGAGGAGCACGAAGGCACGACGTTCCCTATCCCGGCAAGTTTGCCTTGGGGGGAGCAACATGCGCGTACAAGTCTTAGGGGGTGTCGGTGCAACAAACCCTGGGTCTGTTACCTAGACTGTGCATAGGCACGAGGACAAGACCACAACTCCAAGATCAGAATGAAGCACAAGAGACCAGCCCTTTGAAGAATCCAACATGCGGATCAAGAAGACCAAGAGAAGCTAGAGAAGCAAGACACGCCAAGGGGAAAAGCCTCCCTTGCCGGGTAGATGAGCCTGGCGAGGGCGGAGTTTGCCCTGGAAGAAAGCTTTCGAGGCGCCCCGGCAGGCCTGCCGGGACTTGCGGAGGCAGAACCAACCCACCGCACCACCTCATCACGACCCAAGTCGTCAATCAGTGAGGGGTCAAGCTCCAAGGTGACTAAGTGGCTACCATCTGCCACTTGGCAGTGACTTCCTACAGAAAACACCTACAAGTGACACCCGAGCCGCGACGTGTCAAGCAAGCAGGTGCAAAGTTCGCAAAACGGCCTGGCTGCCCCTACCGGGCAAGCTGTGAAGTGACGTTGAGCAACAAATTTAATGCGCTTTGTCAGCCTTCAGAGTTAGGTATGATAGCATTGTTTGCTATCTAATCAGTGCATAATGACTGATTTGCCACTTGACCCCTTCTATCTATAAAAGGAGGCCCAAAGCAACCGTAGAAGGGGTTGGAGGATTTAGACCTCCACACATTCATACGCGCGTAGCCGCTCTTGCCCTAAGGCAACCGTGCTGGGCAAGCGATTCACGCCCACGACCATTTTCCCCACCATCAATCCACCAAAGCAGGAGTAGGGTTTTACACCTCACGGCGGCCCGAACATGGGTAAAATTGCCCGTGTGATATCTGCCATGCTGTTCCATGCTTTTCCGCTCTTTGTGCAACATGCCATCCCCTTGCCGAACTAGAAAGGGGCTCTTGGTCCCATAGGTGGCCGTGGTTTCCCGTGACATCTTTGGCACGCCAGGTAGGGGGATCACTTGCGCGAACCCAAAGGCGTGAGCAGCGCGCCATGTTCATCGCCATCTTTCATCATCAACGGCTCCATCGACTATGGCGCCCAAGAAGAAGCCCGGTGTCGCAACTCACCCGTCCGCCTCGAAGGCTCCGCCGCCTGCGGCTGCCGGCACCGTGGAGAGCGCGGGGGTGCAGGAGAATGTGAGTGCTGCGGGAGACGTGGTCGGCGCAAGCGGCATTGTAACCACCTCCCTCGTGGCCGAAGCAGGAGCGGGAGGCACCGGAGGAGAACAACATCAACAACATGCCGGTGGTCGTGCTCCACGAGATACGAATGAAGGGGTTGTTCCATCCTTACATATTCTCCTCGTCAAAGGGCATAGCCACGGTGGTGGTGCTCAGTTTGGGGCGAATCGCCACCCTCCGGCCTTCCCCATCGCGGACACGGCCACAGGGCACGCACCTCCCCCGGAGCGGGTCGACCCCTCCGCTGCGCCCAACGGAGCCATTGGCCCTCAAGCGCCTTCATCGTGTCACTGAGCCATCCAAGCGGCTGGGTCGCAACAGCGAGAACGCGTCATAGCCGCCGTTGGCATTGTCAGAAGCCAGGCGATGGCGTAGTCCACATCGTCATCGCGGATGCCAAGCACCACTACTAAAGCCATGGCACGGGCACAACTGCTATTGAGGTTCTCGCCGGCAGCCTATCAGATGGATAAGTGGAGAGCCACCATCCAAAGTCTGATTGGCTTCGTTGAGGCTGGGGGCTCACAGCGGGCTGGCCCGCCATGACCTCCCCAAGCGACGACGACACCCCGCACTGCTGGCCGTACGGAAGGGGGCACCCCCACTGTGTTGTCCCCACTGTGGCAGGTTCATGCACAACGGCAAGCCCAGAGGACCGGCGGAGGTGAGGCACGCGCGTCGTCATTAAGCAATGCCGCGATGACCACCATCAGCCCGATGGGTGCAATTGCCCTGGCGTCGACGAGCCTGTGCTCGAGGATAGCGGGTGCCTGCCTTTCGAGGTTGGGTGCCCTGCCTTTACTCGTGAGCTACGACAAGTCTGCTAGCCATCCACTCGATGGTTCAAGCTAGAGATACCTGAGAATTATGACGGAGGCTGAACCTGGCAGAGTTCTTTATCATCTAAACCATCCTATTCAAGCTGCTGGGGGAAGAGATGAGAAGGTGTTCGCCAACTACTTCCCTTTGGTGCTCGAGTCCAATGTGAGGTCTTGGCTGATGCACCTGCCGGAGAAGTCCATTTCATCTTGGGCTGACCTGTGCCATGAGTTCATTGGCACCTTCACGGGCGGCCATCAAGAACCAGGACGACCCAGTGACTTGCAGCTTCTCCAGTAGAAAGAAGGAGAAACTCTACGGAAGTATTTGCAAGCTTTAGCAGAGCCACAGGAATATCCCAGATATCCACCCGGCAGCAGTGATAGCAGCTTTCCAACCCAATGTGCGTAACCGCATGGTACATTCCAAGATGAATGTGCGATTGCCCAAGACTGGGAAGGATCTTTACACCTTGGTGGACAAGTGTGCTCGGGTGGAGGAAGAAAGGAAACTTCCTGGAGAGGAGGATTGCGTCGACATCAACTCAGAAGATGACAATGAATCCACTAGTCAGAAGAAGAAGAATAAGAAGCGCAACAAGAGGCGCAAGTATAAGGCAGTGATGACCGTCGAAGGATCGTGCACACCTAGTACCGGCAAGAAGGCTAAGGCCAAAGCCTCCAGCAAGGAAGTTGCCATGTGTGCAGTCTGTCAAGAGGATGCGGCTGCCGAGAAGGCTGGGAAAGGTAATGGGCCGCATTGCTAGATTCATCGGACCAAGGGCCATGATCTCCAAGAGTGTCATCAGGAAGAGCATCTCGTCAAGAAGCAGAGGGAAGAGTATGAGAAGCGTGACAAGGAAAAGGGTCAGAATGGCATTGGTGGGAAAGGCCGAAGCGGTGAAGCAAATCGCCCCGGCAAGGCCTTTCGGAACCAAAGTAAACCCGCTAGGCTCCGTGAGAAGGAAATTTGCAATGATGAGAGTGATGGAGGGGATGAAGAGGAAACCAATGAGAAGGAATTCCAGAAGGCCACTAATGCCCTGTGCATTGACGGGGGTGCATCTTTGCTCTCCTCTCACCGCCAACTCAAGTAGTGGGCGTGTGAGGTTAATGTCGTGGAGCCAGTGGAAGAGTTTCAGAAGCCGATCAAATGGTCACGCACACCCATCATCTTTGACGAAGAGGACCATCCTCACCGCACCATCGCGGTAGGGTGCTTGCCGTTGTTGGTCTCTCCAACAATCTGCAACCGGAAAGTCATGAAGATTTTGGCTGACGACATGGCCAGTGAGGGAGTCCTGGACTAGGGGGTCGTCGGGTGTCTGGTCTATTCGATATGGGCCGGACTGCTGGGCCGTGAAGACAAAGCATAAGACTACCCCCCGTGTCTGGGTAGGACTCCTATGTGCGTAGAATAACAAGTTTGGTGTGTAGGTGTAATACTTCTTTCCTCTGCAAACCGACTTTGTACTACCTAGGCCCCTCCGGTCTGTATATAAACCGGAGGGTTAGATCCGTGGGGGACAAGAAAAAAAATCATAGGCTAGACACCTAGGTTTAGCCATCACGATCTCGAGGTAGATCAACTCTCGTAACCCTTATACACATCGAATACAATCAAGCAAGACGTAGGGTTTTACCTCCTTTAAGAGGGCCCGAACCTGGGTAAACATCGTGTCCCTATTTTCCCTTATTACCATCGATCATTAGACACACAGCTTGGGACCCCCTACCCAAGATCTGCTGGTTTTGACACCGACATTGGTGCTTTCAATGAGAGTTCCATTGTGTTGTCGACAGAAGAATCGATGGCTCACCTCGTTATCGACAATGACGCTATTTCCAGGGAGACTTTTCTCCCTGGTCAACTCTTTGTGTTTGGAGGCTTCGTGCAATGTGCCAACTCGACCGAGCAACTTGAGCAGGTCGACAGCTATGCCCATGGTCACTAGATCAGGTTTGGAAGTTTGAACTACATCACCGATATCCGAGGAGACCTGATCTTCAAGGGGATCGCGGCCTCGGCCGCCGCTCCCCGCCTATACGGAGGAGGCCCTTCAGATCTGCTATCAGATCTGGGTCGACACTCATGTCTGCCTCAGCCTTAGATATGGGGCGGACCACTTCGTTCAAAGACGGGAGAACGAACCCCGCCGGACTCTCTCCCATCACGGAGCTTCTAGCCGGAGACCCAGATGCAACCACGCCGTCGGCGGACCCAGAGTCAAACAGGACTCTTCCCATTATCTGGAAACCGGTCTCACCTCTGGACATGAACTCCGAACTCTGGAGGTCTGTGTCCTTTGGGCTCGGTCAAGTGGTTATCACCGAACCTAGGTTCGGAGACCCTCAGACACATGTCCAGCTCTCGCTCTTAAACGAAACGCTGGACTTAATACAATCTCTCGTCATCGCGGAAGTATCACCTCCGAACCACACCCATCTTGAACTGGGGGCTGAGAGTAGTGAATTTTACGGCCCACCCACCACCCACTTAATAGCCACTATCGAGGATCCGACATGCTAGACTACGCCTCCAAAGACATCGTTGGCATGGACAATGATGTCGAAGCCGAACCAAGTCAAAAACCACCCACCACCGGACGTTGGACAGCCACATCTACTTATGATGTATACATGGTGGACACCCCTGAGAAGAAAGATGACGATGGAACTGAAGATCCAGATGAGGATAAGCTCGTCGATGAACCACCAAAACGCCAGCGTCAGGGGCACATCTCATAATCGCGTCGGAGAAGGAAAAGCAATACTAGCACCGGAGATAATGACACTCAGGATAACACCGAAGACCCCGACAACCTCGTTGAGCCTGTGTTCGAGCATGATGAAAAGGAAGAGGGTCAATTCAGCCCCGAAGAACTCGCCGATCATGAGGATTCAGAAGATAGTAACTACTTACCTGTCTCTGAAGAGGATGATAGCCTTGGTGACGAATACTTCATCATCCCAGAGGAACCCCTCGAACAGGAACGCTTCAAGCGATGACTCATCGCCATCGTGTGGAGCTTGAAAAAAAGCAACAGATTAAAGTCGAACATGATACACTCAACGATAGATGGACTAAGGTCCTAGCCGCCGAAGAAGGATATGGCTTTGAGCGCCAAACAAAGAGTTATCCTAGACGCAGGCTACTGCCACATTTCGACGACGAGGCCCTTGAGCCAATACTGTCAAAATACAATCAAGCTGATCAACTGGACCGACCACCACGTGGACGGGACAAAACGGCTAATTATGCCACACACCGGCCTGCGCCCACTCACCATAGAGGCAAGGAGACAGCGGCTCTGGGCCACAAGTATGACCTACATCAGGACCTGGCCAATAGAGCTGGCCAGACCAGATCAACCTATGGATCAAGAGGACATGCCCACACACAAGATGACGGCCATCGAGCCTGGCACGACAAACATAACCAAGTCCGGGGTCAGCACCGAACACAAATGTCATCCGAACTCCGTCGTGATGTCGCCCGGTACAGAGGTGCCACACACCCCATGTGCTTTACCGATGAGGTAATGCAGCACCAATTTCCGGAATCACTTAAACCTGTGAACATCGAGCAATACAATGGAACGACGGATCCCGCCATATGGATCGAAGATTTTCTTCTCCACATTCACATGGCTCGCAGAGATAACCTCCACGCCATTAAATACCTCCCTCTAAAGCTGAAAGGACCAGCACGACACTGGTTGAACAACCTCCCAGAGAACTGCATTGGAAGTTGGGAAGACTTAGAGGATAGTTTTCGGGCCAACTTCGAGGGCACTTATGTCCGGCCACCCGATGCTGATGACCTGAGTCACATAGTCCAGCAACCCGGAGAGTCAGCTCGCAAACTTTGGAATCGATTCTTAATTAAAAGAACCAAATCATGGACTGTCTAGACACCGAAGCCTTAGCGGCATTTAAGCACAGCATCCATGACGAATGGCTCGCCCAACACCTCGGTCAAGAAAAGCCAAAGACTATGGCAGCTCTTACTGCACTTCTAACCCGCTTCTGTGCAGGCAAAGATAGTTGGTTGGCTCGTAGATGCAACAGTACCAGTGGCCCTGGCACTTCTGAGGACAGGGACGGCAATGGCAGGCCTCAACGCAGCAAAAACAAGCGTCGGAACAATAACAAAGAAACAGAGGATATGGCAATAAACACCGGATTCAGTGGCTCCAAACCCGGTCAGCGGAAGAAGCCGCTCAAAGGTAATAGGGACGGTCCATCCAACTTGGACAAAATACTAGAGATACTTTGCCAGATTCGTGGCACCCCTGACAAGCCTGCCATCCACACCAACAGAAACTGCTGGGTTTTCAAACAGTTCGGTAAATTAAATGCCGGACATAAGGGGAAAGGACCTCAAAGTGAGGACGATGATGAGCTTCACCCTCTGAACATTGGGGGACGGAAACAATTTCTCCCCGAGGTGAAAACCATGAACATGATCTATGTCACCCACATCCCCAAGAGGGAGCGCAAGCGCGCATTAAGGGGCGTCTACGCCGTAGAGCCTGTCGCCCCAAAATTCAACCCATGGTCAGCTTGTCCGATCACCTTTGATCGCAAGGACCACCCAACCAGTATCCGTCATGGAGGTTCGGCAGCCCTGGTAATCGATCCTATCATCGACAGATACCATCTCACTAGAGTCCTTATGGACGGCGGCAGCACCCTCAACTCGATCTATAAGGATACTGTTCGTAAGTTGGGTATCAACCCGTCAAGAATCAAGCCTAGCAACACTACCTTTAAAGGAGTGATACCCCACGTGGAGGCCCATTGCATGGGATCATTAACACTGGAAGTAGTATTCGGCTTTCCAGACAACTTTTGAAGCGAATAATTGATCTTCGACATTGTCCCTTTTCGCAGTGGTTTTCATGCACTGCTCGGACAAACTGCTTTCGCCTGCTTTAATGCAGTCCCGGACTATGCTTATCTGAAGCTCAAAATGCCAGGACCTCATGGCGTCATCACAGTAAATGGGACTACGGTGCACTCCCTCCATACTCAGGAGCATATGCGGCCCTAGCAGCCGAAGTACAGAGCAGCCTCATCAAGCCGAACAACTCATCGGTCATGAAGACCCATGACACTGCTAAGTGTGTCCGATCCGTGTTACAATGCGGTAGGTCGGTGGAACGAGAGCTCGAATAGCAGTTTAGCCTCCGCCAATCGCCACATAAGGTTGCGTCATACATACCTCATGTACATAACTAAGCACTTAAATACCTTGGGCAGCGCCAGAGGCACACTGCGGAAAAGGTCCATAGTATGGCTTGACCCTATTCGGACCTCAAATATTTTTTCCACTATACGTTCGTTAAAACACTACCTCATCTACGGTCATATGGGGACTCCTTTCTAGGTTCCTATTTTTAACAGACGACCATCGGACTCCTCCTCTCCATGGACGTCTCACCAAGGAGAAACGGCGTAGACGTGCCGTAGGGCATCATTGGGATTCTCAAACCACTACTTTTAGGCTCTGTGTAAACCTTTCCCTTGTGTAAACTTTTGGCATGTAAAATGGCCTCGATATTTTTGGCATTATCTGTAACAACTTAGCTCGATGTATTAATCAGGGTATAAAGGAAGCAGTTGATCACCGCTTTGTTTGGCAATCATTTTATTCTATATTATCATCTGTATTCCCTCCCTACTTCAGACTGCCACACGTGCTTTACTCCAGCCTTAACATCGGGGGTTGTACTCGGCCCTGCAGATTTCAAGTCCAAACACCTATAGGGCATTCTTCGGTGTCCCGGATATTGCATTATATTCATTGGCTCTGAATCATGTCTTTGGTCCATAGTTGGGTTTCCCGGCTCCTGTGCTTACCACCTTACGTTCCGCTCGTTCGACTAAGGTAGTAAAGGGAGAACTACTGCGATTGTATTTCCGATTCGTCCGGTCAAGTACCTCAGCAGAGAAAGACGAAAACTGACTGTCATGATAGGCGAGAGCTGGTGGGCGATTCGGCGACTTAGTATTATACTACAAATCATTAGCGATTCACCCCGTCTTACACGAGTGGCCGGTCTTCATCCAGCCGCGTGGAAAAGGCACCATAGTCCGGATAGCCGCACGCGCACAAGGGGCTAGTACTTAGCTCCACAGTCAAACTCCTATGGCTAAGTGAAAGTAATAAAGCCGCATAGTCTTGTTGCCTGGTTCACCTCATGGACACCTCCTTTACGGACCACAATGTTGGATAAAGTTTTGTCATGTGTTATGCCGAACACCCCTGTAGCATCTACGTGGGGTTGAAGCCAACAACTGGCAACTTTCAGAAATATAACAATAAACAGCCGCACAGGAGAAAAAATTGCTAACAATTTGTATTATAACAACATGGGTTCACGACATAGTTTGTACAACCCAAACACATTCAATCAAATATTATGTCCTTAGAGCATTGACCCTCTATATCCCGGGATCCTTCTAGGACGTCATCAAAGTACCTCTTCGGCTTCCACTGATCTTTGCGCTCGGGCGGGCCCGCGGTTGCCACTTCGGTGGCCTTCATCTTCGCCCATTGCATTTTCACGTGGGCGAAGGCCATCCGGGCACCCTCTATGCATGCCGAGCACTTTACAGCATCAATCCGCGGCCGCGCATCAACAAGTGGCTCCACCAAACCAAAGTAGCTACTAGGGATTGGCTCGGTCAGCCTGAGTTGGACTATCTAGTCCTTCATAGGCAAACGTGCCACCCTATGCAGTTCTACCAGCTGCTTCAGTTGGTTGTTCAGAGGTGTCGGGTGTCCCGGCACAAGAAATTGCGACCAGAACAACTTCTTGATTGAGTTCCCCTCCTGGGCTCATAAGAACTTTGCGGCATTAGCGGCACTCTTCGGAAGATTCATAAACACGTCTAGAGAACTCCACACTCGTGTGATCAAAGCGTACCTCTGACCTCCAAATACACTCTGCAAAAGAAAGGCCTTACCAGCCGCTATCTGCCTCACCTGGTGGATCTCTTCGCGAGCACTCCGGGACTCGCTCCGCGCCTCTTTGGCATCCTGGAGAGCCTTGGCAAGCTCGGAGGACTGGGCCGAAGTCTTCTGCTCCAATGTTTCGCATTTGCTGATGGCATCCTTCAACTCCTTCTTGATTCGGCCACCCGAGCTTTGTGTTGGCGGCGGGCAGTTTGTTCGGCCTCTGTTTCAGCAGCCGCTTTATCGGCGGCTGCCTTATTCGCCTCTGCTTCTTTGTTGGCCTGGGCAAGGGCTCCTTTGAGTGTCTCGACCTCACCTGTGCCAACTATGATCATAATCAAAGCATTGTATGAGTTAACCTACAAATATACATATCACAACTCACATGAAAATAAATTTCTTTTTAACATCGTACGCATACCTTGAGTTTCGTCGAATCACTTTTTGATGCGGTCGAATTCCTCATTTGCCACCTGAAGCTTCTGATTGAGTTCAGAAACTTCTGTGGCCTGGGTGGTTGCCGCCAACATGGATGCCTGTTACAATAGCAGTACAGTATGTTACTCTCCCGAATACTATGTGGATCCTCTGTCTGATTTCTTCTATACCGGACAGAGCCTTATGGGCTACTGTCTGTATACAGGTTTATTCTTCTATATGAAATTTTATAGAACAATACGTCGCATACCTCAAAGCCTGTCAGTAGGCTGGAGAAGGCTTCGTTCAGTCCATTTTTAGCAGACTGAACCTTCTCCATCACCACACCCATTATGGTGCGGTGCTCCCCCACGACGGAAGCACTTTGTAGTGCTTCCTCCAAAGTGTTGGGTGCCTCAAGATTAGTGGAGGCCAATGATGGAGCTGGTGCTCCTCCCCCTCTTTCATAGGGGCTGCTCATCCGATCCCGTAGCCATGCTGGCTTCCAGAATGGTGTTCGGCTAGAGCCCGGATTACTTGGGCTCCGCACCGTCGGTTGTCATAAGGGTTGCCACCCCTAGATCTTCGGTGACCGAGGCATTAACCTCGGGCGCTCTATTGACGGCTCTGCTCGCCCCCCTCGACCAAGGGATGTCCTTCAGGATGACACTTCGGTGTCTTCCATGGCGATAGGCGAGGGGGCTCACGGTGGTCTATCACTCTCTGCCATTTCGGGCAGCTGAGACTTCCCCTCCGATAGTGGAGTTTGGGGGAGCACCCGGGGAGGGCTGAAAGGAAAATAACAAAAAATTACATAATGGAAGCAAGCAAACCAAAGATAACAATGAGTTTCTGAATACTTACCATTCGGCCAGGGCCTTCACCCTGGGAGGTTTCTTGGGGACTAATTCGGACTCTGAGCCCGAACAGTCTGGGAGGGTCAGCTTCCCCCTCTTGGGCACCTCCCCCTCTGAGTCTTCATAGGCCGCCCTCTTCTTCTTCCTCCTCTTACGAGGGGAGTCAGATTCTATCTCCACCTCCTCTTCTCCTCGTCTCCTTCGTAGGAAGAAAGGGCTTCGCTCTCTCTAGACATTGTTTCTGAAGGACCCTTGGGGCGGGGGCCGCCCATGGCCTCCTTGCCTTTCTTCTTCTTTGTTTTCTTCTCCGGCACCTGAGAGGGCGCTGGGACCAACATCTCCATTAGCTGGGGTGTGGCCGGGTCCTCAGGCAGCGGTGTTGGACAGTTGACCCATTCCGCCTTTGCCGTCCAGACCTGTAAGGAAAAAAGGTAATATAATTTGTATTATATCTGAAATATTGATCGGATAGGTCTTCGGAAAGATTATGCTTGCCGTCGTGGCCGGGTTCTGGATGTCAAGTCTGATGTCATCGGTCTTCTTCGGCCACATTTTCGGAGCCTTGAAGAGCTGCTTCCATATATCTACATGTGTGCTGCCGAAGAAGCCCTTCAGGGCCCGTGTCTCCTTCGGATTGAACTCCCACATAGGGGAGGCCCGGAGCTGGCAGGGAAGGGTGTGGCAGAATAGCATCACTTGAATCACATTTGTGAGACCGGTGTTCTCACCCAACATGTCGGAGATGCACTTCTGGAGCATCATCACATCCGATTTGGACCCCCAGTGAAGGCCCTTGGCGGTCCATGAGATGAGTCTCACGGGGGATCCGGATATGAAATCACGCTTAGCCACTCAAGTGGCGTCGCAGGGTTCGATGATACAGAACCACTCCCATCGCCATACCTTGACTGTTTCTATGAATGCCCATTTTGGCCAGATTGCACTGGGAACCTTGCTTTCCATAGCTCCGCCACAATCCGCATGTTGTCCGTCAACCACCTTCGGTATTAGATTGAAAACTTTGAGCCACTGGACGAAGTGTGGGGGCATGCGGAGGAGAGCCTCACACATGGCTATAAAAGCCGATACGTGGAGGATCGTGGAAATGTAGCTCGTAGAAAAACATAAGACACCAGACGAAGGGGTGGAGGCAAAATCCTAGCCCCCGAAGGAAATGGGGGATGAACACAACCCTCTCACCAGGCCCTGGAGTAGGAATGACCTGGTCTTCATCTGGAATCCTATGCGCAATGTCCGCAGACAAATATCCCGTGCTCCGGAGATCCTTGACGTCCTTTTCGATGACGGTGGAGGCCTCCCACTCGCCCTTGGAGCCGGACCCGACCATTGATGGGAAGGGTGGCAGCGGTGGAGGAGATCGGAGTTGTAGGCGCTGGAGCTTGGAGATTGGGAGACAAAAGCAAGAGGAAGGCATGAATAAAAAGGAGGGGCCTTTACCCTTTTATGGACGGTGAAAATGCCAAGTGTCTCCCTCTAAAGCTATAAAACTCGCCTGCTCCCAACGAGATCATGCGTAAGGTGCGGTTGGATTACCCAAATCATATTGATGGAATCCCGTAATGGGCGGGCATGATCTCTGCTTCGACGTGACGTGCCATGGAGGCTACGCCACGAAACGCGATACGAGAAGCATGAAAATGGTTCGGAGTATTAAAAAGTCAAGAGTGACACTTCGCTGAAAGAGTTGTTAGTAAAGACACTGTTTCTATTTGGACGCCTTGCCTTTGTGGCTAAGGGTTGTATTCATTATGCAAAGACGGGCACAATCCATTTATGTAGGAAGCCTAATTAAAATGTTCAGAAGGAGGAACCCGCCTTACAATGCCGAAGACAATACGCGTGCCAGACACATCGTCATCGAAGACTGGTTCAGGGGCTACTGAGGGAGTCCTAGATTAGGGGGTCCTCGGGTGTCCGTTCTATTCGATATTGGCCGGACTGCTAGGCCGTGAAGACAAAGTAGAAGAATATCCCTCGTGTCCGGGTAGGATTCCTATGTGCGTAGAATGGCAAGTTTGGTGTCCGGGTTTAATACTTCTTTCCTCTGCAAACCGACTATGTACAACCCTAGGCCCCTCCATTGTGTATATAAACTGGAGGGTTAGATCCATGGGGGAAGGAGAAAAAAAATCATAGGCTAGACAGCTAGGTTTAGCCATCACGATATCGAGGTAGATCAACTCTTGTAACCCTTATACACACCAAATACTATCAAGCAGGACGTAGGGTTTTACCTCCTTTCAGAGGGTCCGAACTTGGGTAAACATCGTGTCCCTATTGTCCCTTCTTACCATCGATCCTCAGACACACAGCTTGGGACACCCTACCTGAGATCTGCAGGTTTTGACATCGACAGTCGGGTTCAATCTAATTTTCCCAAAAGTGATCAGCAAGCTTCAGTTATTAGAGGAGGAATGAAAGGTCACGGGCACATTTCAAGGAATTAATCCCGGCAGGAGCCGTCCTAAGGGAAAGATCACATTGCCAACGACATTCGGGGGAGAATTGAACTACCGGACTGAGAAGGTTGTGTTCGACATGGTTGACCTCCCCCTGCCGTACAATGGGATCCTTGGATGCCCAGCCTTGGGGAAATTCATGGTGGCATCTCACTGTGCCTACAACATCTTCAAGATGCCAGGGCCAGTGGGAGTCATTGTCATTCTATCAGATGAGAAAGACGCAATCATTTGCATGCATAAGATGTACCGGGATGCAGTCGTGGTAGAGGCTAGGGCAGTGGCAGTTCCCGCCAAGGAAAGCAAAGGAAAGAAGATGGATAGCATGGACACCGGCAAGGAATTCGGGAAGCGTTCCTCTCCGGAGTGCACTACGCCTGTCGATGACATGCCGGAGAGTTCCAACAGCAAGAGATCCAAGCTTGCTGCACCACAAGTGAAAAAGGTCCCCGCAGGGCTGGCTGGCCTTGATGGTACCATCACGATCAGCACTGCCCTTGACGACAAATAGGAAAGTGTGCCATTGCCTTCTTTCAGGCGAATGCCGATGTGTTTGCCTGGGAACCATCTGATAACCCTGGTGTTGCTAGGGAGGTAATCGGGCACCACCTTGCTGTCTGCCCACATGCCCGACCGGTCAAGCAGATGGTTCGGAAGCAGGCCTTGGAGAGGCGGCAGTTTATTACAGCAGAGATTAAGAAGCTTGAGACAACTGGTTTGGTCAGAGGTGTATTGCATCCAACATGGTTAGCAAACCTAGTAGTCATGCGCAAGGCTAATGGGAAGTGGAGGCTTTGCATAGATTTCATAAATCTCAAGAAAGCTTCCCCGAAGGACCCATTTCCCTTGCCGCACATCGCCAGATTGTGGACTCCACTTCAGGTTGTGATTTGCTCTCCTTTCTGGTTGTATACTTTGGATATCATCAGATCTTCATGTCCAAGGAAGATAAAGAGAAGACCTTGTTCATTGCTCCATGTGGTACGCACTGCTTTGTCCACATGCCATTCGGATTAAAGAGTGTCGGGTCCCCTTTTGCAAGAGCAGTCCAGATTGGTTTTGAACCATAGCTGCACAGAAACATTGAGGCTTATATAGATGATATTGTGGTCAAAACCAAGAACAAAGCAACCCTCATCCAGGATTTTGAGGAGACATTTTCTAATCTGTGGAAGATCAACTTGAAGCTGAATCTGGAGAAGTGGGTATTTGGTGCCCCCTCCAGCAAGCTACTTGGGTTCTTCGTGTGCCATCATGGGATCGAAGCCAAGCCTGACAAGATCAAGGCTATCGAGCAAATCCAAGCACCAAGGACAGTCAAAGATGTGAGGCGCTTGACAGGATGCATCGCAGTGCTTAGCAGATTCATCTCAAAGTCTACCGAGCGTGCCTTGCCATTCTTCAAGACCTTGAAGAAGGCAGGGCCTATGAAGTGGACCCCGGAAGCATATGAAGCTTTACAAGGTTTGAAGGCCTACTTGTTCTCTATGCCTAATTTGGTTGCCCACAGACCACAAGAGTCGTTGCTGCTGTACTTGGCGGCAACTAATCAAGTGGTTAGTGCAGCCTTAGTGGCGCAGCAAGAAGTAGAGGAAACAAAGAATCAACAAAGCTCGACAGGATCAGATGAGGATCATGGTAAAGAAGAGCACAACAGTAGAGGCAAACCCAAGGACGCGGCAAGGAAGAAAGTGGTGTAGCGCCCAGTGTACTTCACTAGTTCCCTATTATAGGGGGCTAGGTCAAGGTCCCCTGGCATGCAAAAATTGATTTTTGGCCTCATCATGGCCTCAAGGAAACTGCACCACTACTTCCAAGCCCATGATATTACGGTTGTCACTCGCTTTCCATTGCAAAGGATACTCGGAAACCCTGATGCTACCAGCGGAAAAATAGTGGAGTGGGCTTTGGAGTTGTCCAGTTTTGGTCTGAAGTTTGAGAGCACATCAACAATTCAGAGCAGGGCATTGGCAGAGTTTATTGCATAATGGACATCAACCCCTGATGAGGAAGTGCTGGAAATAGTTACCCCTGGCAAGGAAGCGCCCCAAGAATGGATCATGTATTTCGATGGTGCTTTCTCCCTACAAGGTGCAGGGGATGGCGTGCTTCTCGTTGCTCCCACTGGGTAGCACTTAAAGTATGTTGTCCAGATGCACTATGCCCAAGAGGAGGCGACCAACAATACAGTAGAGTATGAAAGACTCGTTGTTGGGCTCAAGATTGCCGCAGAATTGGGAATCAAGAAGCTAATCATTCGAGGAGATTCATAACTTGTGGTGAGACAAGTCAACAAGGATTACCAAAGTCCATTGATGGAGGCATACATTGAGGAAGTGAGAAGATTGGAGGAGCACTTTGACGGATTGCAAACAGAGCATGTACCCCGTGCGGAAAATAGCATTGCCGATTGTCGGTGTCAAAACCGGCGGATCTCGGGTAGGGGGTCCCGAACTATGCGTCTAAGGTCGATGATAATAGGAGACAGGGGACACGATGTTTACCCAGGTTTGGGCCCTCTCTATGGAGGTAATACCCTACTTCCTGCTTGATTTATCTTGATGAATATGAGTATTACAAGAGTGGATCTACCACGAGACCGTAATGGCTAAAACCCTAGAAGTCTATCCTATGTGATTATGATTGTCTCTGCCTCTATGGACTAAACCCTCCGGTTTAAATAGACACCGGAGGGGGCTAGGGTTATACAAAGTCGGTTACAGAGAAAGGAATCTTCATATCTGAATGCCAAACCTGCCATCCACACCAAGGAGAGTCCCATCTAGACATGGGTGAGAGTCTTCGGTCTTGTATCTTCGTAGCCCATCAGTCCGGCCCATGTCCAACAGGCCGGACGCCGAAGGACCCCTTAGTCTAGGACTCCCTCAGTGGCCCTGAACTAGGCTTCAATGACGAGGTGTCTGGTGCACGGATTGTCTTCGACATTGCAAGGCGGGTTCCTCCTCCGAATACTCCAACACAGTCTTCAAACACAACGAACGTGTCCAGATCTGCAAAACAAGTACCACACACCACCGCATAGAGTATAATATTTCATGAGTCCAATCTGCTGACAACTTTTTGGTAACATGATATGACGTCCCTGCCAGGTTATTATTTCGAACCATTTTGCGGCCTGCGGCTCCATATTCCGAGATGCGGTTTTATTGGCACGTCTTATTAAAGCAGAGATCGTGTCCCCTTATTGCAGGATTATCATCAATACGGGTATGGGTAATCCAACCGTGCCATGAGCATGGCCCCTGGGGAATAGGCGAGTTTTATGGAGAGTGGGGAGGCACTTGATATTCACTGCCTTTATAAGGAGATAAGGATTCACATCTTTCACCCACACCTTCTCTCTTTCCGCCTACCCACTCTCGAGCTCCAGCGCCCAAGTTCTCATCTTTTCTGCCTCAAGAAAGCACTCCGACCATGTCCGGAGCGCAGGGCAAGTGGATGGCCTCCGCTATCAAGGAGAAGGACATCACCCAACTTCGGGAGGTCGGATATTTGGCCAAGGAGGTCACCCATCGGCTTCCGACCGAGGGACAGATCGTCCCTACCTCGAAGCCCCGTGAGAGGGTAGTTTTCATCCCCCACTTCATCCGCGGGCTGGGATTTTTAGTCCACCCATTCGTCCGCGGGCTCATGTTGTACTATGGGCTGGATTTCCATGATATGGCCCCAAAATCCTTCCTCACTATCTCGGCATTCATCGTCATGTGTGAGGCCTTCCTCCGCACCCAACCCCACTTCAGATTGTGGCTGGAGACCTTTAATGTGATCCCGAAGGTGGTGGGCGGCCAACACGCAGAGTGCGGAGGCGCCATCGTGAGCAAAATGTCCAACGTCCCGTGGCCCAAAGGCACCTTCGTGGAGACCGTCAAGGGGTGGCAGAAGTTGTGGTTCTATGTCACAGAGCCCTGCGACACTACCTGGGCCCCGGCTCCCGAATTCCAATCCGGGTCCCCAATGCGGCTTACCTCCTGGCAAGAGAAGGGCCTGGATTGGTCCTCATCGGACGAGCTGACAGCGCTTCAGACGCGCATCAAGAGTATGATGAACAAGAACGTCAAGCTTGTCGATGTGATTCAGGTGATGCTAGTTCACCGGATCCTTCCATGCCAGAGCCGGGGTTGCCACCTGTGGGAGTTCGATCCGGCCGAGAACAAGACCTTGCAACGGTTCTTCAGAACTACACACGAAGATATCTGGAAGGTGCTCTTGAAGGCTAACAAGACGTGGCCAAAGACGACAGAGGACCGTGGGCACGACCTAGCCCATCCCATCAGTTCGGTAAGTTTTCCGTGTTTCAAGGTGTATCCCTTACTTGCTTACTCAAGGAGGATGTCCAAACTTCCCTATTTGTGTTTTAGGGTTGTACGAAGAAGGCAGAGTGGATTCAGTGTCCGGCTCCGCTGTCCGAGGAACTAGCCATCCCGCTTGTGACGAAGATGCTGGTTCCGGCGCCCTACAAGGCACCAGAGAAGAAGGCCAAGAAGAAGGCCAAGGGGACCAGAGGTGGCCTCCGTCCCAAGGGTACTTCGGACATGGTGTCCGAAGACACCGAAGATGATGAGGAGGAGGAAGAGGAAGAAGAAAGAAACTCCCCCTTCCCGAGGGGGGAAAGAAGAGGGCATCCTCCACAAATCTGGAGGCAGGGGCATCCAAGAAGGGGAAGGTCTCCCTCGCGGATAGCTCCGTGTCGGACATCAATAGCAGCCCAGAACGGCGCCCTCGAGACAAGCTCCTGAACGAATCGTGAGTATTCAAAGACCCCGACGCATTCATATATCAGCCTCTTTACTTCATAATTTTAAAATGTTGAATCATGTACTTGCAGTCTGGTTCGTTCCGCCCTCGAGCAATCCTCCTCTTCGGGGAACTCGCTGGACTCGAAGGTGATGGACAACGGGTCCCTTCCGGCGGCCTCCTCTCCAGGGCCATGGATGACACTGAGGTGTTGTCCCGAAGGATCCTAGGCCAGGGAGAGATGCAGGAGGCCATCAGGGCGGTGCCAGAGGGCGAGACCTCGTCCGCCGAACACATGGGGGAGCAGATCCCCATGCAGACTGGCGATGGGGGGCATGTCCAATTCGCCCCCCAGTCGAATACGGTCCCGGAGACCTATACAGCTATGGAATCTGGCCAGCAGCCTCCTTCATCGGAAGGAGGTGTGCCCATTCCACTAGTGACCTCTTTCCAACCAGAGTCACCGGATACTCTACTGGAAGCGCTGCGAAGTGCTTCCATCGTTGAGGAACACCGTACCCTCATGGGTGCGGTGATTGAGAAGATTCAGTCTGTGAAGAGCGGACTGACCAAAGCCTGCACAAGCCTTTTAACAGGCTTTGAGGTAAGCAATGCAATTTGTGAAAAGGAAGTCAAAGTATAGACAGTAGCCCCTGAGACTCTGTCCGGTGTTCGGAAAGAAGAGCCAAACATAGGATCAAATAGTTTTTTGCAGGAGACTAACTAGATATGCCTATGTGAATAAGCAGGCGTTGCTGCTAGCCGTGACTTCTCATGCTGCTGAAGTTTCCGGACTGAGGCAGAGTCTGGAGCGGGCCAACGAAGAGCTCGGCCGAGTGAAAAAGCAGCCGGAGGACAAGCAGGGTATGTAATGACCTATTCAGGTATAGGAAGATATGAATTGCTTGTGTTGATCGTATGATAATTTGTAGGAGCGGCGTCCGAGGTGGAAACCCTCAAGGCAGTGCTGGCCGAAGCCCAGAAGAGGTCGGCAGATGAACAGGCTGCCCACGAAAAGCACGAGGCCAGGGTCGGTGAGGTCCAGCAGGAGATACAGGATGCCGTGAAGAAATGTGAGTCCTTGGAGCGCAAGAGTGCGGACCAGGATTCCGAACTTGCCAAGGCCAGTCAAAGTGCACAAGAGTCCCGGGTCAAAGCCCAGGGCGCCCTCCAGGAAATCCAAGAGGCCAAGAAAATTGCGGCGGGTAAGGCTTTTATTATGCAGAGCAAGTATGTGAAGAAGAGATGTCTCTTGCTAACCCGGATTTGGAGTTCTCCAGGGGCGTTTGCGGATCTGCCACGTAGTGTTTCTAACGCTGCGGAATTCTTCCGAGCCGAAGAGGGGAGCTCAACGGAGAAGTTGTTCTGGTCACAATACCTTGCGCCAGAACATCCGGTGCCCTTTAGCAACCAGCTAAAACAGTTGGTCGAGCTGCATAGCGTGACCGAACTAGCCATGAAGGATTTAATAATCTGACTATGGCCTGCAGAAGCTATACCCAGCAGCTACTTCGGACTCGTGAAGTGGCTGGTTAATGCCTGCCCTCGGATTGACGCCATCAAGCGGTAGGTCTGCATAGAAGGTGCGCGGATGGCCTTCGCCTGTGTCAAGATACAATGGGCGAATATGGATGCCGTCAAGCTCGCGATCGAAGGACCGCCCGCGGGCAAGGAGCACCGCACGCCCGAGCGGTATTTTGACGATGTTCTGAAGGGATCCTGCATTGTGGTGGAGCAATGTGCTCAGGACATCATTTTTGAATGAATACATTCATGTTCTCCAGTCCTGTATGATGAAAACAAGGCTGATATGTAATATAATGCTTTGGTGTTTACTATTTAAAATTTTACCTCCTGTGCGGCTGTTTTATCAAGTCTGAGAGTTGGCCCGTCGTCGGCTTCAGCCCCCATGTAGGTAGTACGGGGGTGTTCGGGATGAATCTAAACACTCTCTATCCAAGAATTTGGTCCTTGAAGGAGGTGTTTAGCGCAATGAACCAGGCAATCGGACTATGTGGCTTTATCACCCTCACTTAGCCATAGGAGTTTGATAATAAAAATTTAGGCGCAGCCCCTAGTATCCAAACTAGGGTTTTGTAAACACCTGATCAGATAAGAAGCGATTCATCGCATAATGTGGAAAATTTGCTAAAGATTTGAAACCTCCGAAGAGCTGACCGGCTCGCGCCGCATCATGACAGTCGGTTTTCGGCTTTCTCTACTGAGGTGCTCATCCGGATAAACCAGGACACAATCGCAGTAGTTCTCCCTTTACTACCCTAGCCGATATAGCGGAACGTAAGGTAGTAAGCACAGGAGCCGGGCAACCCAACTATTGTCCAAAGACATGATTCAGCCCCCACAGGTGCCGAACTATACTGTAAAAAGTGTTCAGACTTTGTTGTTGTATTATGGGGCGCAATGAGGCCCCTAGCGGATGAAAGTGTACCAAAGTGTACGGGTGCAATTTGATAAGATTATCCAAAGAGCAAACTAGTGCCGCAGAAGTTGGGCTACAAACTGTTTCCATTATAGTTTGATTAATACGTTAAAGCGTATTTGTACAAGTAGTACAATAAGCAACAGGGCTATTTAATATGCCACAACAAAGGGAGAGCTGCATGTGGGTCCTAAAAACAGGTGGAGTGATTGTTGAAAGAGACCACCTAAAATTCCTTTATATGTCAGTGCTTTTTGTTGTCTTGGTGTATCTATCCTTTCGAAAGGACCTGTGATCAGGCCGTCAGGGAAGGCCTGTGGAAAAGAAACTTGAAAAGGGGGAAAAGAGAAGAAAAAAAAGAAAAAGAAAAAGTATGTGTGTCTAGGGGAGGTCGTTCCGTATTATGATTCACAATCTAGTTATGCCTCAGTCTATGCCCATGGTTTTTTGAGTGCGTAGTTATGTACGCGCGGTACGAACGCCGCTAGTTGGTAGGGACTCAGATAGAGGCCGAATTGCTAGTCGAGCTCTTGACGAGCTAGGCTGTCTTGTTGCGGAGTAGTCCGCACTCGTTTGACGGTGTCCAGGAGCTTGATCACCGAATTGAGGTTCTACTTGAAGAGGTTGCTCTGTACTTCTGCTGCTAAAGCGGCGGTGTGCTCCTCGGTACGGAGGGAGCATTTCGTGTTTCCATTGACTGTTATGACGCCGCGTGGTCCGAGCATCTTGAGCTTGAGATAAGCATAGTGTGGCACCGCGTTGAATCGAGCAAATGCGGTTCGTCCCAGCAGTGCATGATAGCCACTGCGGAAGGGGACGATATCGAAGATCAACTCTTCGCTTCGGAAGTTGTCCGAGGATTGGAAGACAACCTCTAGTGTGATTAAGCCCGTACAGCAGGCCTCTACACCTGGTATGACTCCTTTAAAGGTAGTCTTTGTGGGCTTGATCCTTGAGGGATTAATACCCATTTTACGCACTGTATCCTGATAGAGCAGATTCAGGCTGCTGCTACCATCCATGAGGACTCACGTGAGATGGAATCCATCAATGATTGGGTCAAGGACCAGTGCGGCTAAACCGCCATGATGGATACTGGTCGAATGGTCCCTGTGATCGAAAGTCATCAGGCAGGAAGACCATGGGTTGAACTTTGGGGCGACTGGCTCCATCGTGTTGACGTCCCTGAGCGCGCGCTTGCGCTCCCTCTTGGGGATATGGGTAGCGTATATCATGTTCACTGTTTTAACTTGGGGGGACTTCTTCTGTCCCCCTGTGTTCGGCGGACGGGACTCCACGTCATCGTCCTTGCTTTGCGACCCCTTCTCCTTCTTCTCGGCATTTAATTTGTCGGCCTGTTTAGATACCCAACAGTCTCTGTTGGTATGATTGGCTGGTTTGTCTGGGTGCTGTGGATCTGGCATGGACGATCGAGTATAAGGTCCAAGCTGGATGGGCCTGGATTTTTTCTTTTATATGGCTTCTTCCGCTAGCCGGACTTGGAGCCACTGAATCCGGTGTTGACCGTCATTTCTTCGGCATTGTCACCATTGTTTTGATGCTTGTGCCAATTGCGTCGGGGCTTGTCATTGCTGTTTTTGGTCCCGGAGGTGCCATCCTCGCTTGTGGTGCTTTTGCTATGGGCTAGCCAACTATCCTCGCCCGCGCAAAAACGGGTCATGAGTGCCGTGAAGGCTGCCATGGACTTCGGCTTTTCTTGGCTGAGGTGACGGGCTAGCCATTCGTGTCGGCATCCGGATAGTCGATGATCTGGTTCTTTTTAGTTAGGAACCTGGTCCAGAATTTCCTGGCTGACTCTCCGTGTTGTTGAACTATGTGACTTAAGTCATCTCTAGAGGTCGTACGTATGTACCTTGGAAGTTGTTGCGGAAGGCGTCTTCCAAGTCCTCCCAGCTGCCAATGGAGTTTTCAGGACGACTGTTGAACCAGTGCCGAGCTGACCTTTTGAGTTTTAGCGGGAGGTATTGGATGGCATGAAGGTCATCACCGCGGGCCATATGAATATGTAGAAGAAAATCTTCAATCCATATAGTGGGATCTGTTGTTCCATCGTATGATTCCATGTTCACGGGTTTAAACCCTTCGGGGAATTCATGCCCCATTACTTCATCGATGAAGCAAAGAGGGTGTGTGGCGCCTCTATATCGGGCCATATCACGATGTAGCTCGGATGGATTTCGTCTACGGCATTCGGCCCGGGCGTGATTAGGCTTGTCACGTCCGAATAGATAGCCGTCACCGCGTGTCTGGGCACGCCCCCGCGATCCGTAGATCGATTTGGTATTCCTGCTCTACTATCCAGGTCCTTCTGTAGGTCATATGTATATGCCCGAGCTGTTTTGTCCCTGCCTTTACAGCGAGGTAGTACAGGATGGTGTTCAGCTTGGGTTGCCGCTTTGTACTGACCACGTGGTGGTCGGTCAGCCGCATTGTGTGCTGATGGCACGGTCTCCAATGCCTCTTCATCGAATTGAGGTAGTAATTTGCACTTGGGTAACTTTTGGGTGGTCGCTTGAGGCCGTATTCCTCGGCTGCCAGGACATTGGTCCATCTATCATTGAGCAGATCTTGATCAGCTTGAAGCTGTTGCGGCTTCTTTTTCAGGCTCCTTGCAGTGGCTATTAGCCGGCGCTTAAAGCGCTCCTACTCGAGAGGTTCCTCGGGGACGATAAAATCCTCGTTGTTGAGGCTCACCTCATCATCGGAGAGTGGAATATAATTAATGTCCTCTGAGTCTTCATGCACGGCCTGTTCATCAGGGCTGACTCGCCCATCTTCCCGTTCGTCCCGTTCGGAAGATGGTTCAACGGGGTCTTCATTGTCTCCGACATCGTCTAGAGTATTATTTTCCCCTGTGCCGGTATTGCTATCTTTTTCACGGCGTGACTTAGAACGGCGCCGCTGTCGTCAGCGCTTTGGCTATGTCTCAGGTGGTTTATCTTCCACTGGGTCTTCTTTGTCATCGCCGTTAACTTCTTTGGGTGTGTCCACCATGTATACGTCATAGGAGGAGGTGGTCGTCCAACACCCGGTAAATGGCTGGTTTTGGGCCTGCTCCTCTTCGGCATCGTCGTCCATACCGTCGATGTCTCCAGAGTCGTAGTCGAGCATGTCGTTTAGATCTTCGACAGTGGCTATTAAGTTGGAGGTGGGTGGGAAGCGAAATTCCCCGTCATCAGCCCCGGGTTCAAACCGGATATAATTCGGCTGCGGGTTCCCTGCTAAAGAGAGGGTTTTTAATGAGTTTAGCACATCGCCTAAAGGTGAGTGCCGGAAGATGTCCACGGAACTAAATTCGATGATTGGCACCTGGTAAGGCTCGGCGGACGCGGATGCATGTAGTTCGGAACTAGTGACCGGAGATGAATCCAGGGGTCCAATGATGCAGAGCCCGCTCGAAGTTGGGTATGTGTGCGGCTCCAACGCCGATGAGTCTGTGGCTCCCGTGGTAGGGTTAAGCTTCCCATCTTCGGATGGAACAAGCTACTCCGGATCTAGGTCTAGAGCGCTTACAGGCGCAATCTCTTGGGTATGGTCTGATGACAGATTTAGGTCATGTTCATCACGGTGGCAGGGAGCGGCTGCCATGGGCTCAAATCCGTTGAAGATCAAGTCTCCGCGAATATCAGTGACGTAGTTCAAGATTCCAAACCTGACCTGATGGCCAGGGGCGTAGCTGTCGATCTGCTCTAGATGGCCAAGCGAGTTGGCCCGCAGTGCGAAGCCACCGAATACGAAGATCTCGCCAGGGAGAAAGACTTCCCCCCGGGTAGCGTTGTTTTAGATGATGGATGGGCCATCGAACCTTCTGATGACGACACAACGGAACTCTCAATGAAAGCGCCAATGTCGGTGTCAAAACCGGTGGATCTCGGGTAGGGGTCCCGAACTATGTGTCTAAGGTCGATGGTAACATGGGACATGATGTTTACCTAGGTTCGGGCCCTCTCTATGGAGGTAATACCCTACTTCCTGCTTGATTGATCTTGATGAATATGAGTATTACAAGAGTTGATCTACCACGAGATCGTAATGGCTAAAACCCTAGAAGTCTGGCCTATGTGATTATGATTGTCTCTGCCTCTACGGACTAAACCCTCCGATTTATATAGACACTGGAGGGGACTAGGGTTATACAAAGTTGGTTACATAGAAAGAAATCTTCATATCCGAACGCCAAACTTTCCATCCACACCAAGGAGAGTCCCATTCGGACACGGGTGAGAGTCTTCGGTCTTGTATCTTCATAGCCCATTAGCCCGGCACATGTTCAACAGGCCGGATGCCCAAGGACCCCTTAGTCCAGGACTCCCTTGCTGATCATCTGTCAAAGTGTGCTGCGCAAAAACTTCATGTGGATCCAGGAAATTTTTTCTCCATCTTACTCAGCCCTCCGTATCCCCTGCAACAATGGCCAGAAAGAGGAGGAAGTTGGACTCCGGCAGGGCTCTCCCGGTAGAGCCTCTCGGGGCTCTTGGCAATGACCTGTCAGAAACAACTCCCCATCACTTTCCAGACCGCACCCTCCAGCCCAGCCAATGGTCACCGAGAATGAGGAATGCGCTCCCACAGATGAGGAGGTGCCTCTAGTCCTCGTTGCCGAGCCCCAGGCCCCACCTTTGGCAAGGCACATAGTCCATTTCCTCCAAACTGGAGAACTTCCTGATGAGCAAGATGAAGCTGAAAGAGTAGGCCGGAAGGCCAGTATGTATCAGTTTGTCAATGACACTCTATACATAAGGAGGTCCAACGGTGTGAAATTGAAGTGCATCTGCCAGGAGGAAGGAAAGGAACTGCTAGCGGAGATACGCAAAGGCATGTGCGGCTCCCACATTGGATCAAGGGCATTAGTTGGGAAAGCATTCTGACAAGGATTCTATTGGCCCACAGCCCTCCAAGATGCGGTTGAGCTAGTCACCAAGTGTGAAGCCTGCCAGTTCCATTCCAAGAACATCCACCTGCCTACACAAGCTCTTAAGAAATCCCTTTGTCATGGCCGTTTTCGGTCTGGGGGATCAATATCCTCGGCCCTTTCCCCCAAGCTTCCTGGGGCTTTGAATTCTTGTTCGTTGCTATCGACAAGTTTACAAAGTGGCCGACAGTAGCTGCAATGAGAAAGGTGACTGCTCAGTCAGCTATCAAGTTCTTGAAAGAATTGGTGTGCCACTTCGGAGTCCCTGCAAGGATCATTACCGATAACGGCACCCAGTTCACGAGCCGTGCCTTCAAGCAATATGTTCATGCTCTCGGAAGCAAGATCTCATTTGCCTCTATTGCACATTCTAGAAGCATTGGACAAGCTGAGAGGGTGAACACTGAAGTGCTGCGAGGACTCAAGAAAAGAACATTTGATACGGTGCAAAAGCACGACAGGCGGTGGATCGATGAGCTGCCGGTAGTTGTCTGGTCCCTCAGAACGACACCAAATCGAGCTACCGGGCAGACTCCATTCTTCCTAGTCTATGGGGCAGAAGCAGTTATCCCCATGGAACTCATTTATGGGTCGCCTTGAGTGCTTGCCTACGATAAAGTAGCACAAGATCAGCACCGGCGTGACGACACTGTGCTACTCGAGGAGAACCATCTCCGGGCTGCAAAGCGTGCTGCATGCTACAAGCAAGCCCTGCGTCACTATCACAACAACAGGGTTCATGCCCAGTGTTTTGAGGAAGGCGACCTTGTCCTTAGGCGTGTTCAGTCTGCCAAGGGTGCAAACAAGTTGACGCCGAAGTAGGAAGGCCCTTACTGGGTAGTATGAGTCAGGAGACCTGGCGCAGTCTGTCTGGAGACCGGACATGGCATTCAATTGCAAAACTCATGGAATATTGAGCATCTCTGTAAGTTCTGCCCATAAGGCGCGGCTATCGGGCAGGCACCCTTTTGTATAGGCTTTGCCTCAGTTGCATGTAACCCCTTATACAAAGCTAGGCGTAGACCCTGAGCAACAGAGAATTAAACAAAGCGTTCGGGGCCCCGACAAGTTGCATGCATAAGCATTTCATGAGCATTGCATCCTTAAGCATTGCATGCATAAGCATTTCATAAGCACTGCATATAGATAAGATCGCATCCTGCATCATTTCCATCTGCAGGTTCCTATCGAGAACTTGGCCTCTGAAGGGAGCTAGAAAGATGAACCAACACTGCGATCTCCAGCAAGCTAAACAGATAAGTTCTATCTCTTGTCCATACATGTCTTGTAAGTGAAAACTTGTGCATATAGAAAATCTCATTGCTTTTTGAAACTTAGGTGCTCCGATCCTTTGACACGAGCGCTGCCTCGGTCAGGATGGTCGTAGTGGCCTTTCATGAAAAAAGATTGGTGGGGGGCTAGTCCTTCATTTATGCCCGGCAGGCTCGGTTCCCCGGCAGCAAGATAGAGGGTACCGGAAGGATAGCCTGCCGGGGCAAACTCGTTTACTTAAAGATAAAGAGGCACTCCACCTCTGCATGGACATATACATGCGCGAGTCCTTGGCAAGGTTCATCTTTTTCATTAATATGCTGACAAAACCAGTACGGACCTTACATAACACAAACATGGACTCGAGAGATTACATTATTTAAACTAGAATTTGGCAATTACCTATAGATTTAAGATTGAAAAAAGATAAGTGCCCCGTGATGCCCTTTCTTGTCCCTCTCCTTCTAGGCACAATAGTCGAAGGCGAAGAGGGCAAAAAGGAGCGCCTGGGCAGAAGCCCAGCCTGACCCTGTCGGTCTCCAGGAGAGGCAGACCGGTAGGAGTGGGGGGCACTGGCGAAGACGTCGATGGAGAGCATGGCGGAGGCGACCCGTCAACCGTCGCCACCAGGGCCAGCATGATGCGGTAGGAGCGAACAGAGCTGCAGCCCATGAGGAAGCCTGCCGAGGTCCAGCTGGAAGGCTGCTGGAAGAGTCGAAGGCACCATCTCTACCTCTGCTCCCAACTCCCCGACAAATCAACTTCCCGGAGAGGAGATGCATATGGTGATACCACTGCCTGATGAAGATTATGCGACTGGCGGTCAGCCGGAGTCATACTCGTCACCCTCCCAGTCGCCATCGTCGCCATCGTCGTCACTGTCCTTGTCATTGGTTTCGCTCAAGGAGGAGCTTTCATCGTTGGTGGAGCTCTCCGCGCAACACCCTAAGCAAGCTCCTGAGCGCCCAGAAATCTTGATGGAAAGCAGGCCACTCTTCATTAATTTAAACTGGAGAATGTTCCCCTCCGACAAGCTTTGGGCTCGAGGAAAGGTCTTCCAGCCACGGCAGAGGTACATAACATGAGGAGCAGGGAAGTCAAGATCCACCCACATCCCGCCATTCCCACATCCCCTCATGTGCAACCTCAGTGTGCGCGGCTGTTCGAGCTCCATCACCCATGCGAATTGAGTATGGAGGCATAGGTGGCCACACGGAGGCATGTACAACCTGATGACGAACTCTCGAGGCTGGTCTCCAATGTGGCCTTCCATCGGAGGAGGAACCTTTGGTGGGGGCGTGCCCTAAGCGCCGCCCCGTCCTCCTCTTCCTCGAGCGCTAGGCGGCCACGGCTTCGCCCCCTTCCTCCTCCTCTCACGATGGGTTCTTGTCGGATTTCGGGTTCCGGCAGACCCTTGAGGTTCGAACACTAGGGTGCGCGCGGAGATTTCGCCTCCTACCTACCTGCACCCCTCCGCCATGCTAGGATCTAAACTAAGGAAAGAACAACACAAGAGACACAGGGTTTATACTGGTTCGGGCCACCGTTGTGGTGTAATACCCTACTCCAGTGTGTGGTGTGGTGGATTGCCTCTTGGACTGATGATAATGAACAATACAAGGAAGAACAGCCTCGCGAGGGTCTGTTCTTGGCTGAGGCGATGAACTGCTGGGAGGAGTTCAGCCACCTCTCTCTCTCTCTCTCTCTCTCTCTCTCTCTCTCTCTCTCTCTCTCTCTCTCTCTCTTTCTCGGCTCCGACTAACCGACCGACCCTTCTAACGAGCCTCTTCCTTCCTATCTCTTTTTCATCCTCCCCTCCATGTGGGTGGCTGGTCCTATATATAGAGGCCCTGGTCCTCTTCCCAAATATTGAGCGGGAAGGGAGCCAACAATGGCGGGCTAATTTGAAGGGGGACAGCAAGTATCAGCTATCCTGACAAAAGTAGTCTTCGCCTGCGCAAAGCTCTGGTGATGACGCCGTCTTGGGCTCCACGGTGACCTCTGTCTCGTAGTCCTCCTGGTCTTGGTCTCGTTGCACCGAAATGGCAACCTTTGCATGATGCCTCGGTACTCCGCGGCTGCGCTTGCCCCCTTTGCACCAAAGAGGAAAGGAGGGCGCTGCGCAGGCTGGCACCCGCCTGGCGCCCTGAGTTGTCATGGCTTGCGTCATGGGCACCTCGTGAGGTACCCCGCCTTGATCCCTCCGCCTCCTCGTGAGCCAGCCTGACGAGGCCGTGCCTGAGGAAGCTTCGCATCGTCCGCCCCGCAAGGCTTGGCCCCTCGCGAGGGTCTTGGGTTTGTGTTGGTGAAGGTGGGCCGTGCTGGGCCCCCTTTGAGCCACGCCGCAGGCCGCAGGCAGACAAGTCTGGGGACCCCCGTTCCCAGAACGCCGACAGTAGCCCCCGGGCCCAAGGCACGCCCGGACTTGGCCGTGCAGGGAGGCGGAAGGGCAAGAGCGAAGTGCCGCGGGACCTAACAGCCTGCGGCCTTGGGAGCCGCATGGCGGTTGATTGGACGTGGGCGCCTCCACTTCCCCATGGTGCCTCGGCAACTGCACTGACTGGACAAGTCCCTGCATGCAAAACGGGTCATGATTACCTGCGATCATGGAGGTCGGCGGTTGGCCTCCACCGGCTATAAGTACGGGACGGCGTGCGCCCTTCCGGTTCATCTCCCCTTGCTTCTCCTTCTTCTTCATGGCCCCGTCGAGGAGGTTTTCGGCTGCTGAGAAGGGGAAGGCTTGCCAGGCAGAGCATGCCTCTCCCCTGCCCAAGCGCGGCCGAGGGCGCCCCCGCAAACATCCTGTGGCCACCACAGCAGCTTCCCGCGGCCGTGGAGACGCTTTCCAGCGCGGTGGGGGGCGAATTGCTACGGCCGGGGGGTGCGCTCCGGCTGCGCGTCCCCCTATGCCGCGCTTTCGCGCTGCAGAGGTGCTGCCGGAGTTCATCGTGTGGTCGGCGGAGCCGACTAGCACCCAGCTCCCACTTCCTCGCTTCTTCCTCGGCGAGCTCTCTGCCGGCGCCCCGGGCGGCCTCTGGCTTCAGGCCGACGGCTGCTGCAGCCGGGCCTCATGGGTCTCACTGGAGGTCTCCGCAACCGGGAGCCTGGCCCTGGCCCGCGGTTGGCACATGTTTGCCCGCGCGCGTGGCCTGGGCCGTCGGTGCACCCTATACTTCAGGTTCGACGGCGATGCCACCCTCTACGTGAGGGTGTTTGGGGAAGATGGTCGCCGCGCAGGCTGTTGCCCCGAGGGCGACGACCGCGGCTGGGAACCCGGCAACGACGATGATGGAGAGGACGACGCTCGCGGGGCTGGCGGCGCTCAGGGTTCCTCAAGCTTCTCCGGTTCTTCTTCAGACGGCGGTTCTCCTAGTGGTGACCGCAGCCAGCCCCCACGCCGTCGTATCTGCTTGGGGGGTGGTGGCACGTCCGCCCACCGTCACGCCCTGGTGAAGCGTGAGAGGGAGTCCGCCTGAGCTCCGGAGGCTGCTCGGGCTTCCCTGCGGGCCGGTGCGAGGCGAGCCGCACCAGATTTGTTTTTTTTCTTCCCTTTTCCTGCATAAAGAAGGACAGCGGTGTGGTGCCCCGCGGGGGCGTGTATGGGTTATTGCTGTTAATTATCGTTTTGCTTTCTTCATCGTACCTTCCGACTATGTGCCCGCGTGTGGATGGTTCCCGGCCCCAGCCGTGGGGACGACCGACCCAGGCCCTGTGTTTCTGTCGCGGTGCCCGAGGGGCATGGACTGGAGGGGTGCTCCTGCAAGGGGCCCAGTCGTGAACCCTTTGAGTGACTAGGATAGGAACACTCGCGAGGGCGCTCGGCTCTCCCCCTCGCAAGGCCTTGCACAAGAGAAATCGAGGCAGGAGCATGAAAAGCTGAAGAACCGCGAGCCAAAGACGGCAACAACTTCAATAAAACTTCAAATGGAGAAGAACAAGCCAACTGCGGAAAGCAAATGAAAAGCCGTGTCCGGCACCTAGTCTAGTCTTCGACGTCTTCTCACCAGCGCGGAGCTAAGTGCTGCCACTAGGCGTGGGAGGGAGCCCCAGGGCCTGAGGCCGGCGCTCCTGAGACTCCGGGGCGTGTATAGCCCCAACTCATTATTACGTGAGAGTGTCACGGGCGGCGAGCTTCACAGGCGTTCGCCTTGCTTCACAGGCTCTGGGCCTTTTCCGAAACGCGATAGCTTCACAGGCATTCGCCTTGCTTCACAGGCTCCGGGCCTTTTCCCAAACACGATAGCTTCACAGGCATTCGCCTTGCTTCACAGGCTCCGGGCCTTTTCCAAAGCACGATAGCTTCACAGGCATTCGCCTTGCTTCACAGGCTCCGGGCCTTTTCCAAAACGCGATAGCTTTACAGGCACTCGCCTTGCTTCACAGGCTCCGGGCCTTTTCCAAAGCGCGATAGCTTCACAGGCATTCGCCTTGCTTCACAGGCTCCAGGCCTTTTCCCAAACGCGATAGCTTCACAGGCATTCGCCTTGCTTCACAGGCTCCGGGCCTTTTCCAAAGCGCGATAGCTTCACAGGCACTCGCCTTGCTTCACAGGCTCCAGGCCTTTTTAGGGGTAGAACCTCCGGAGGTGCTGGATGTTCCATGCGTTCTGGACCGGCACTCCCTCCTGAGTCCCCAAGCGCGCTAAGCCGGGCCTGGCAACATGAACAACCTTGAACGGTCCCTCCCACATGGGAGAGAGCTTGTGCAGCCCTTCCCTGGAGAGGACCCGCCTGAGCACGAGGTCTCCTACCTCGAGTGTCCTAGGGCGGATGTTGCGGCAGTGATATCGCCGCAGCGCTTGTTGGTACCTCGCCGCTCGTAGCGCGGCTTCTCGGTGACGTTCCTCCCCCAGCACGAGGTCCATCCCCCGCATGGCGTCCTGTTGCGCCTCGTTGAACGCCAGGACCCGCGCAGAGCGACGTATGACCTCGTGAGGGAGGACCGCTTCGGCTCCGTAGACCAGAAGAACGGGGTCTCCCCAGTCGGCTTGGTCGCGGTTGTGCGGATGGACCACAACACGGACTGAAGCTCGTCGTACCAACCTCTGCCGCAGGCCTCCAGCTTCTTCTTGAACGTCCAGGTCTTGAGGCCCCTCAGGACCTCCGCATTGGCTCGCTCGGCCTGGCCGTTGCTTCGGGGGTGCGCCACTGAAGCGTAGCATATCTGCGTTCCAAGGTTAGTACAGTATGTTTTGAAGAGGTTACTGGTGAACTGCGAACCATTGTCCATGATGATGCGATTCGGCACCCCGAACCGGCTCACGATGCCCTTGATGAACTTGACCGCGGAACCCGCAGGAATGGTGCAGACAGCCTCCACTTCAGCCCACTTGGTGAATTTGTCTACAGCAACGTAAAGGTAGTGGTAGCCCCCTGGCGCCCGAGGAAACGGACCCAAGATGTCGAACCCCCAGACTGCGAACGGCCACGAAAGGGGGATAGTCTGCAAGCCCCCTGCCGGCTGATGGATCTGCTTGGCGTGGAACTGGCATGCCTCACAAGCTTTCACTAGTTCAACGGCGTCATTGAGCGCGGTGGGCCAATAAAACCCACGGCGGAACGCCTTGCCGACGAGGGTCCGTGACGATGAATGATGTCCGCAGTCCCCACCGTGTATATCTTCCAGTAGTTCCTTCCCTTGCTCCCTGGAGATGCAGCGCAGGATACATCGTTTGGTCGCTTCCGGTAGAGCTCTCCATCTCTGATGCAGTATGCCGTGGCCTGGCGTGCCACTCGCTAAGCTTCCTCCTCCTTCTCCGGCAGGGTCCCTTGCGTCAAGTAGCTCTGGAGCTCCGTGATCCAACATCCCTCCTAAGGTTCCATCGTCAGGAGCAGGCATGCTCTTGAGGCCGGGCCACAGGCCGGAGCTCCAGAGGCAGGTGGCTGGGGGAGCTTCTCCCGGGGCTGAGCCGTGTTTGATAGTGATGGCAAGGCTGAAGGCTTGAAGAGCCATTCCTCGAAAACGCCAGGCTCCTGAGGTAACCGCCTGGACGCACGTTTGGCGATGTCATCGGCCTCTTGATTGGTGCCACGGGGCACATGCTGCAACTCCAACCCCCAGAACTGCTTCTCCATCCTGCGGACCTCTGCAAGGTAGGCCTCCATGTGCTCATCCTTCGGCTCGTACACCTTGTTGGAGAAATTGACAAGGAGCTGCGAATAGCCCTTGATGGTGAGGCGTTTCACCCCCAGGGCAGTTGCGGCCTTCAAGCCCGCTATTAAACCTTCATACTCCGCTATGTTGTTGGAGACCTTTTCGCCTTGCTGGAAACAAAGCTGCACGGCGTAATAGATTTTGTCCTGGGTGGGCGATGTAAGCACCGCCCCAGCCCCTGCGCCGTGTCTGGAGAACGCCCCATCGAAGTACATGACCCAGCCTTCTGGCGCCTCGCTTCCTAGGGACAGGGACCGATCCTCGCCGGCCTTGAGGCCTGGCGCCTCCGTCCATTCTGCCACAAAATCCGCTAATGCTGCTCCCTTGATGACTCTGGTCGTGCTGAATTCAAGATGAAACGCTTGCAGCTCTATGTTCCACTCAGCGACTCTCCCAGTTGAATTGGGGCTCCTGAGCACCCTCTCCAGGGGGTATGACGAGACGACCTTGATGGGGTGACCCTGAAAATAGTGTCGCAGCTTGCATGAGGCCACCAGTAGCGCGAGGAGGAGTTTCTAGGGCATAGGGTACCGCGCCCTTGCATCCCGCAACACTGTGCTGACGAAGTACACTGGGTGCTCAACGAGGTGGAGTGCGTCAGTGCTAGTGGCTCCCTTTGGAGACCATGGCGCCTCTCGAGACAATGAGGCCTCCTGAGACTGGCCATCTGGGAGAGGGGCCTCTCCTGCCTCTGGTGCGCCCCTCTGCGGTGGCTGGTCCTCATTAGCTGCCGTGGCGGCTTCTGTGGGCCTTCCTCGTACCAGCTCCGCCTTGTCCCGGGCTGCTGCCGCGGTTTTGATTCGACGCTCCTCTCTGACTACCACCAGGGCTGCGCTGGCAGAGTAGGGAGTGGCGGCGAGGTAAAGCACCAGGGGCTCTTGAGGGCGCGGAGCCACCATGACCGGTGGGCTGGTCAGGTATTTCTTGAGATTCTGGAATGCCTTGTCGGCCTCTTCAGTCCACTCGAAGGGCCCCTTTTTCTTCCTTGGCTGGAAGAAGGGTAGCGCTCGCTCTCCCAACTTGGAGATGAAGCGCCCTAGCGCGGTCACGCGCCCCGTGAGCTTCTACATTTCTCTGAGGGTCTTTGGCGGGCTCATGTCTTCCACTGCCTTGACCTTCTCCGGGTTAGCCTCGATGCCTCGGTGAGACACGAGGAAATCCAGGAGCTTGCCCGAGGGGACTCCGAACACACATTTCTTTGGGTTGAGCCGTAGGTTCACTGCGTTGAGGCTCGCGAAGGTTTCCTCCAGGTCTTTTATCAAGGTCCTGGCCTCCCGAGATTTTACCACGATGTCATCGACATAAGCTTCAACATTCTTCCCGAGCTGCGGGCCCAAGGTGATATGCATCAGCCGCTGAAAGGTCGCCCCTGTGTTACGCAGCCCGAATGGATGCAGGTGTAGCAGTACACCCCACACAGGGTTAGGAAGGTTGTCTTCTCGACGTCTTCAACCGCCATCTTGATCTGGTGATACCCAGAGAAGGCATCCAGGAAGCATAGCAGGTCGCATTCCGCAATGGAGTTGACGATCTGGTCGATGCGGGGGAGCGGGAACGGATCTTGCGGGCACGCTTTGTTGAGGTTGGTGAAGTCGACACACATGCGTTCCGTCCCTCCCTTCTTTGGCACAACGACTGGGTTGGCCAACCAATCTGGGTATCGGACCTCGCGAATGACCCCAGCGGCCTCTAATTTGCGGGTCTCTTGGATGATGAAGGCCTGCTTTTCTGTGGACTGCCGCATGGCCTTCTGCTTCACAAGGCGCATGTTGGGGCATACATTGATGTGATGCTCGATTACACTCCTGGGGATCCCTGCCAACTGGTCTGGCTCCCAAGCGAATACCTTCTTGTTTGCGCACAGGAACCCGACCAGGGCCTCCTCCTGCTCGGGTTTGATGTGGGCGCCTATGGTGAAAGTGGCGTTGGTGGACCCGTCCTCATCGACGGGTATCTGCTTGGTTTCTGCCTTGTCTTGGGTGAACAACTATTTCTTCTTGGCGGGTACAGCCCCCTTGGGCTCGGGGGCCTCCAAGGCGGCGGGCTGTGCCGACGCCGCTGTCTTGAAGACGAGCTTGAGCACCCGCAGAGCGTCCCCAGTGTCCCCGTGCACGGTGAGGACACCGCTGCTCCCGGGCATCTTCATGAGGTTGTACGCCGGGTGCGTCGCGGCCATGAACTGGGCCAGCGCCGGGTAGCCGAGGATGGTGTTGTAGGGAAGGCCGATGGGGGCAATGTCGAAGTCGACCAGCTCCGTGCGGAAGTTGTCGTAGGTGTCGAAGGTCACTGGGAGCCGGATCTGTCCCAAGGAGCCGGACAACCTGCCCCCAACGCCTGAGAAGGGCCGGCTGGGCTGCAGCCATTCCAGGGGTATGCAAAGGAGGTTGAAGGCCTCAACTGAGAGCACGCTGAGGCCTGCCCCGCCATCGATGAGAGTTCTGGTGACGGCCACTTGGCAGATGGTGGGGGTGCACAGCATGGGGAGCGCGCCCGAGCAGGCCGAGTTGGAGGGGTGGTCCTCCGAGCTGAAGCTCAGGCCGGTCTCAGGCGCCGCCCGATCCAGGGGAGCCCCCTGCCGCATGGAAGCGGCGCTGACCCGGCGGATGAACGGCTTGACGTGGTAACTTGTAGGCGGCGCCTATGAGCCGCCCAAGAGGGCCGCGACGACTGCGGGTGTCGGTGCAACACGATAGTCGGGGGAGAGGTTTCCGGGCCCCATGGGCGCGCGGAGCGCGCGGGACGACGAACCCGCTGGGGCGAGCGAGGGAGTTGCGGTGCGGCCGTCTTGGCGCACGGATGGATGCTGAGACGATGCTTGCCGCTCGTCTCCCGCCATGCCGGTGGCGACGTTGACGGAAGGTGACGGGGAACGGCATGGATGCCCGCCGACAGGGGCCGTCTGGGCGACGCGGGAAGCGAGTGCGGCCCGGCGCTCGGCGCGGGCCCGACGAGCATCAGACATGGGCGTGACGGTCGGAGGAGAATGGGGCGGTGGAAGACGAATTCCGGCGCACCCCTACCTGGCGCGCCAAATGTCAGATTTCGGGTTCTGGCAGACCCTTGAGGTTCGAACACTGGGGTGCGCGCAGAGATTTCGCCTCCTACCTACCTGCACCCCTCCGCCATGCTAGGATCTAAACTAAGGAAAGAACAACACAAGAGACACAGGGTTTATATTGGTTCGGGCCACCGTTGTGGTGTAATACCCTACTCAAGTGTGTGGTGTGGTGGATTGCCTCTTGGGCTGATGATGATGAACAATACAAGGAAGAGCAGCCTCGCGAGGGTCTATTCTTGGCTGAGGCGATGAACTGCTGGGTGGAGTTCAGCCACCTCTCTCCCTCTCTCTCTCTCTCTCTCTCGGCTCCGACTGACCGATCGACCCTTCTAACGAGCCTCTTCCTTCCTACCTCTTTTTCGTCCTCCTCTCCATGTGGGTGGCTGGTCCTATTTATAGAGGCCCTGGTCCTCTTCCCAAATATTGAGCGGGAAGGGAGCCAACAATGGCGGGCTAATTTGAAGGGGGAAAGCAAGTATCAGCTATCCTGACAAAAGTAGTCTTCGCCTGCGCAAAGCTCTGGTGATGACACCGTCTTGGGCTCCACGGTGACCTCCATCTCATAGTCCTCCTGGTCTTGGTCTCGTTGCACCGAAATGGCAACCTTTGCCTGATGCCTCGATACTTCACGGTTGCGCTTGCCCCCTTTGCACCAAAGAGGAAAGGAGGACGCTGCGCGGGCTGGCACCCGCCTGGCGCCCTGAGTTGTTATGGCTTGCGTCATGGGCACCTCATGAGGTACCCCGCCTTGATCCCTCCGCCTCCTCGTGAGCCAGCCTGACGAGGCCGTGCCTGAGGAAGCTTCGCGTCGTCCGCCCCGCGAGGGTCTTGGGTTTGTGTTGGTGAAGATGGGCCGTGCTGGGCCCCCTTTGAGCCACGCCGCAGGCCGCAGGCAGGCAAGTCTGGGGACCCCCGTTCCCAGAACGCCGACAGTTCTGCCACCACATGGTCCTGGGGAGGGGGGGTGGGGTTGCATTGTCGAGCAGAAGCTGTCGCCGCTACCGTCGGAGTACCACCGCGCCCTCGTCCCCTCACCATGGCAGACAATGAAAGTTTGAAGATGGGGATAAGGGAAGTGTGTGTGTGAGCAAACACATCGCTCCCGCCCCCTTTTGTTAGAGGAACGAAGTAGGGGCTGGCCTCTCACTCAAAGAGCAGCCGCCCCGCTCCTCCAATACGACCTCCTTGCGCATTCTGCTACTCGGGGAATCAGGGCCGACCCTCTGCTCCATCCACCGGTGCCTGATTTTCTGCCATGGCGGCCATCCCCGCACTCTGCTCATCCACCACCTACCCTACCCAATGCATGGGGTACATGTGGCGGGTGCACATGAAGCAGGAAGAAAGTGGGATGGCAGTTTCCACCCTGTGAACGTGGGGCGTGGGTGATCCACGAGCCACAATCGGAGTTTCTGTAACGTTGCACATGACGCATGGGAAAACCGGAAACTAGCCCTGGCCCAAGATTAATGAAGAAGCAAAGAAGATCTCAAGGGGCCAACCACTTCCATGCCCTTGCCTGTGCACTTATTAGGGCCTGCCCCGACGACGTCCGACAGCGCATTCGGGATAGGCCCGGGGGCTTCCGTCGGTGCAACAAACCCTGGGTATGTTGCCCAGACTATGCACACGCATGAGGACAAGACCACAACTCCAAGATCAGGTTGAAGCACAAGAGACCGGCCCTTTGAAGGATCCAACATGTGGATCAAGAAGACCAAGAGAAGCCAGAGATGCAAGATGCACCAAGGGGAAAAGCCTCCCTTGCCAGGCAGGCGAGCCTGGCGAGGGTGAAGTTTACCCTAGAAGCAAGCTTTCGAGGTGTCCTGGCAGGCCTATCGGGACTTACAGAGGCAGAACCAACCCACTGCACCACCTCATCACGACTCAAGTCATCGATCAGTGCGGTGTCAAGCTCCAAGGTGACTAAGTGGCTGCTATCTACCACTTGGCAAGCTATGATGTGACGTTGAGCACCGCACTTAATGCGCTCTGTCAGTCTGCAGAGTTAGGTATGATAGCACTATTTGCTATCTAATCATTGCATAATGACTGATTTTCCACTGTGGTGACCTCTTCTATCTATAAAAGAAGGCCCAAGGCAACCGTAGAAAGGGTTAGAGGATTTAGACATCCACACATTAATACACGTGTAGCCGCTCTCACCCTAAGGCACCCCTACAGGGCAAGAGAGTCACACCTGTCGGCGTTCTGGGAACGGGGGTCCCCAGACTTGCCTGCCTGCGGCCCGTGGCGTGGCTCCACAAGCGGCCCTGTACGGCCCATCTTCACCAGCAAAGACTCAAGACCCTCGCGAGGGGCCAAGCATCACGAGGTGGACGACGCAAGACCTCAGGGGCGGCCTCACCAGGCTGGCTCACGAGGGGCGGAGAGATCAAGGCAAGGAACACCTCGCGAGGTTCCTGTCACGCAAGCCATGACGACTGGAGCCAGGCGGGTGCGAGCGCGCGCAGTGTCCTCGTTTCCTCTTTGGTGCTAAAAAGGCAAGCCCAGGCGAGGAGTCCCGAGGCATCAGGCAAAGGTATCCATATCGGTGCAACAAGACCAAGACCAGCAGGACAGTAGGACAGAGGTCATCGTGGATCCCAAGACGACATCACCACTAGAGCCTTTGGCAGGCGAAGACCATCTTTTGTCAAGATAGCTTCTACTAGATGCCCCCCTTCAATTGGCCGTTGTGGGATCCCTTCCCACCTAATATTTGGGAAGAGGACCCAGGCTCTATATATAGGACAAGCCACCACCGTATAGAGAGATCAGATGATCTGATCTGATCTCATCTTGGACCGGATTCATCCCACCAAAGTCACCACACTCACCAAGCACAAGAGGCACCTCCCATCAGGAGGTTGTTCTTCCCTCGTAACTATTCATCCTCAGCCCAAGAGGCAATCCACCACACCACACTGGAGTAGGGTATTACACCACATCGGTGTCCCGAACCAGTATAAACTCTTGTGTCTCTTGTTCTTTGGGTTCGTCGAGCTAGGCCATGAGATCATGATGTGTGCGAGCTAGAGAGGGGGAGAGATCCTCGTACACACCCCAGTGTTTGAACCTCAAGGGTTTTGCCGGAACCCAAAATCCGACCTTTGGCATGCCAGGTAGGGGTGTGCTTAAGCTTCCCCTTCATCAATATGTGCTTCGCCACTCCACCAAGTTCATGGCCGACGCATGCCGGACCCGCACGGAGCGTCGGGCCGCCCTCACCACCCGTGTCGCTCAGACAGCTCCTATTAGCGGACGTCCCCATCGTTCTCTGTCACCCGCCGCAAACGCCGCCATCGGCCCGGCGGCAAACGAGCAGCAAGATTCCTCACTACACCCCTCTGTGCGGCGAGATGGCCGCACCACCACCCCGTCGCTGACTCCGGCCGGCTCATCGTCTCACGCCCACCACGCACCCACGGACGCGCAGGGCGCGCTGCTCATGGCACGCGAGCTCCTGCACTACCGCCCGGTCGACGACCTCTACGAGGACCGGTTGGACCGCATCGCCGAGCTCGTCACGCCGCGGGGGGCTCTCCTGCACCATCCCTCTCGCTGCCTCGCCCGCCTCGGCTGCGGACGATGTGGCTCATGGAGCGCCTCCACCCCTCCACACCAAGATGGCGCCCTCACGCCGAGACATTCGGCTCAAGGAGTGCCTCCGCCTCCTCCACGTCAAGACGGCGTCCTCGCTCCAAGATGTGCGGTCACGCGGCGTGATCCAATGCGCCTTGTGCCCGGGCATGAAGAAAGAAGTTGCCAAGAGATCCCTTGTCCGGAAGAAAACGCTCCACCGCTCTCAGCACAACCACATCTCGCTTGCCGCGGCAGGGCCATGCACCACTTGGCGGCGCAGGGACACCAAGATCAAGCTCCGCCTCCATGACGGGCCCCGGTGACCACGGCAGGCTGCCGCGCCTTCACTCCTGAGCTGCGTAGTGTCATCTAGCCGGGCAAGTTCTAGTCGGATCTGCCTCATCGCTACGATGGCACCCCGACCTGGTGGAGTTCTTGCAGCTCTACGAGTTGAGCATCGAGGCGGCCAACGGCTTCGAAAAGGTCATGGCGAACTGATTCCCCATGGCTCTCAAGGACGGTGCTTGCTCATGGCTCCTGAACCTGCCCCTGGGCTCGATCTCCTCCTGGGACCGGATGCGCGACAGCTTCGTCGCCTACTTCCAGGGCACTCGTGACCGCCCCCGGCCGCGGGTGATCTGCGCTGCATCAAGCAACATCAGAAGAGACCCTCCAGAAGTATAACCAGCGCTTCAACAGCGTGCGCCTCAAGATCCCCAAGGTGACGGACGTGGCCATCATCTCAGTGTTTTCCGATGGCATCCGCGACATCAAGATGAAGGAGGAGCTCGCCATCCATGAGGAGTTGTGCACGACTTTAGAGCTGTTCAACATAGCAACCAAGTGTGCAAGAGCTGAGGAGGGGCGTCTCTCCCTCCTCGAGCTCCCTGCTGCGGATCTAGAGGAGAAGAAGGCCAAGGTCAAGGACGTGAAGCGCAAAGGGGTGGCCGTACTCACGGCAGAGCTAGATACCAAGCGTGGCCGAGACCTCCCCGAGTCGTCCAAGGGCAGCCGTACGTTCTGCGCCTTCCACAACGTGCGCTGCCACAACACCAACGATTGTCAAGAGCTCAGGGCCATTCGAGATGGACCCTTCGGTCGACGCCCCGAGCGCAACGACCAGGGCTACGGCCGAGGAAGTGGATGAGGTGGAGGACGTTGGGACGACCGCGGCCCTCGCCAGGAGTGGCACGACCAGCCTTGCGAGGATCATCCTCAGGGCAACCCTGGTCTCCCTCCGCTGCCGCCGCCAGCAAGGAGGAACGACTACCACCAACAGGACGAAGGGGCTGGGGGCTTCCAGGAGCCACGCGCCATCGCCTGCATCTTGGGTGGCACTCAGGCCCCGGCTTCCCAGCGCATCTTCAAGCAGTTCTGTCGCAAGGTGAATGCAACCCTCCCTAAGCTTGAGGCAACGCGCCCGCTCAGATGGTCCAAGTACGCCATCACCTTTAGCTCGATGGACCATCTCAAATGCACGGTGACCACCGGCGTCCTCTCGATGCTCTATTCACCCGTCATCGGCAATGTCCAAGTCACCGAGACCCTCATCGACGACGGCGTAGGGCTCAGTGTCATGTCCGTCGACACGTTCGACAGCCTTCAAGTGCCATACGATCAGCTCTAGCCCACCAAGCCTTTCTCAGGAGTGACTGATGGCTCCACCACCCTGATAGGGCAAGTTTGTCGGATGTGGGGTTCCGGCAAACCCTTAAGGTTCGTACACTGGGGTGTGCGCGAAATCTTTTCCTCCCACCAATCTACGCCCTAGCTCGCTAAGATCTCGCGGACGAACTTGACGAACTCGCAACACAGAAAGACACAAGATTTATACTGGTTCGGGCCACCGTTGTGGTGTAATACCCTACTCCAGTGTGGTGGTAGTGGATTGCCTCTTGGACTGATGATGAACAATACAAGGGGAAGAACAGCCTCCTCGTGTTGAGGTGTTCTTGTGCTTGGCTAACTTTTGTGGGTGAGTGCTAGATGAACTGCTCGATGCCCCTATTGTGGTGGCTAGCTCTACTTATATAGGCCATGGTCCTCACCCCAAATATTGAGCGGGAAGGGAGCCAACAACGGCGAGCAAATTTGAAGGGGGACAACTAATACAAGCCATCCTGACAAAGGTGGTCTCCGCCTGCAAAAGGCTCTGGTGGTGACGCCGTCTTGGGCTCCATGATGACCTCTATCTTGCCGTCCTTCTGGTCTTGGTCTTGTTGCACTGATATGGCAAACTTTGCCTGATGCCTCGGTACTCCTCACCTGCGCTGGCCTCCTTAGCACCAAAGAGGAAACAGGGACACTGCACGCGCTGGCGCCCGCCTGGCACCCGCCTGGTGTCAATCGTCATTAGTCACGTCACGAGAGCCTCGTGAGGTTCGCCTCGCCTTGATATCTCCGCTCCTCGTGAGCCTGCCCGACTAGGCCACTCCAGAGGGGGACTCGTGTCGTCCGCCTCATGAGGCTTGCCCCTCATGAGGGTCTTGGATGCCTTGTTGATGAAGACGGGCTGTACGGCCTGCTGGCTTAGCCATGCCGCGGGCCGCGGGCAGGCGAGTCTGGGGACCCCCATTCCCATAACGCCGATAGTAGCCCCGAGCCCAAGGTGGGCTCGGGCTTGGCTTCATGGAGAAGCCAAGGGTCAAGTACGGAGCACCGCGGGCCCCAAAATCCTGCGGCCTCGGTCGACGTGTGGCAGTTGAATGGACGTGGGCGTCTCCACTTCCCCATGCTGCCTCGGCAACTGCATGACTTGACAAGTCCTTGCGACATGCAAGGAAAACCATCATTACCTGCGATCGTGGGAGGTACCGGTTGGCCTTCTCTTGCTATAAATGGGGAGGGGGCGGAGCCCCTGTCGCCCATCTCTTCCTCGCTTGCTTTCTTCTTATTTGCTCCATTACTTGTAGTGCCACCGATGGCTCCACGAAGGAAGTTCTCCGCCACCGAGAAGGGAAAGGCCCCTCGCGAGGGACCTGGCTCCCCGGCGCCCAAGCGCGGACGCGGCCGTCCGCGCAAGCACGCCATGTCCCCTGCCGCGGCCCACCGTCGGAGCGGCGGCGTGGCACGTGGAGGGGGTCGTCCTAGCCAGGGCAATCCAATTGACGAGGGGAGGCATGCTTTGGTAGCGCGGCCCCCTATCCGCGCTTCCACACAGTGGAAGTGTCGCCGGAGTTTGTCGTCTGGTTGGAGAATCCGGCCGGCAACTGGCTCCAACTTCCGCACTTCTTCGCCGACGAGCTGCCGGCCTCCGGTCTAGGCGGACTCTGGCTGTAGGCGGATGGTTTGCTGTAGCCAGGCCTCTTGGGTTGCAGTCGCGACTTCCTCCATGGACAACGTAGCCCTGGCCCGCGGCTGGCACACGTTCGCCCGCGCGCACGGCTTGGGCAGGCGGTGCGCCCTCCACTTCAAGTATGATGGTGGATCGACCCTCTATGTGAGGGTGTTTGGGGAAGATGGTTGCCACGCCGGGTGCTGCCCCGAGGAAAACGATGGTGAGGAGGTGCTCGGTCTTGGGGACGATCGCGACGAGGATGAGGGCGAGCCCGCCCTGGGGGGTGGCCGTGTCTTGTCCAGCTACGGCGGCTCTTCCTCCGGCGACAGCTCCAGCAGTGGTGGCTACGACCAGCCGCCGCGCTGCCGCGCCCTCTTTGAAGGCGGCAGTGGGTCATCTCATCGCCGAACCTCCATGAAGCGCGAAGAAGGATTCGGCTAGGCTCAGGGTGCCGCTAGGGGTCTGCCTCCGCGGATTGCTGCAATGCTACATTTGTTTTACTCTTTCTCGTGCATCAAGAGTGAAACCAGTATGGGCCCAAGGGGGCGTGTATCGAACTATATTTCCTCGGTTGTTGCACTATGTGTGTTGTTCCCATGTTGTGTCATTATTTCGTGCAAAGATAACTTAACCTGGTATATTCCGGACACTCTCTTCCTCACGAGGCACTCATTTCCTCATGTCCATCTTGCGTTGGTAGCCTGCATTCGGTCGGGAACTGCAAAAACTCATCAGGAACTGCGTTAAAAGATCCGTCGTTCACCCTGGCCCTGACCTGGCGCTTTGTATCATGGTACCCGAGGGGCGCGGACTAGGAGAAGCACGCCAGCTTTTCGGCTCGAATGAAGGTGGCTCGCGAGAAGGCAGAGAAGGGAAAAAAATGCTCGTGAGGGCACCTGCCAAACCCATTCGCGAGGCATGCGAGAGAGAGAGAACACGAGCAAATCCGAGCCGTAAAATGCAGTGAGAGGTGAGTGGGTCAGATCAGCAAGGAATGCCAAAAGCAAACTTCGATTAAGGAAAATCGAGCCAACTCCAAAAAGCAAATGAAAATCCGCGTCCGGCACCTAATCTAGTCTTCAAGTCTTCTCACCGACGCGGAGCTAAGTGCTGCCACTAGGCGTGGGCGGGAGCCCCAGGGCCTGAGGCTAGCACTCCTGAGACTCCGGGGCATGTACAGCCCCAACTTATTATTACGTGAGAGTGTCACGAGCAGCGATTCTTCACAGGCTCTGGGCCTTTCTTCACAGGCTCTGGGCCTTTCTTCACAGGCTCCGGGCCTTGCTTCACAGGCTCTAGGCCTTGCTTCACACGCTCTGGGCCTTACTTCACAGGCTTCGGGCCTTGCTTCAAAGGCTCTGGGCCTTGCTTCAAGGGTAGAACTTCCTGAGGTGCTGGATGTTCTAGGCGTTTTGGATTGATACCCCGTCTTGTGTCTCCAGGCGCACGTCGCCAGGCCTGGAGATGTGGACGACCTTAAACGAGCCCTCCAACATTGGTGAAAGCTTATGCAGCCCTTCCCTGGAGAGGACCCGCCTCAAGACTAGGTCGCCCGTCTCGAGTGTCCTGGAGCGGATGTTGTGGCAGTGGTATCACCACAGTGCTTGCTAGTACCTTGCCGCCCGTAGCGCAGCTTCGCGGCGACGTTCCTCCCCGAGCACAAGGTCCATCCCCCGCGTGGCGTCCTCCTGCATTTCGTCAAATGCTAGGACCCGTGCGGAGCGATGCTTGACCTTGTGAGGAAGGACCGCTTCAGCTCCGTAGACGAGGAAGAATGGAGTCTCTCCGTTTGGCTTGGTGGTGGTGGTTCGGATGGACCACAGTACGGACTGGAGCTCATCGTGCCAGGCCCTACCGTAGGCCTCCAGCTTCTTCTTGAAGGTCCTAGTCTTGAGGCCCCTCAGGACCTCCGCGTTAGCACGTTCGGCCTGAGCATTACTCCTGGGGTGGGCCACCGAAGCATAGCAGATCTGCGTTCCAAGATTAGCACAATAGGTTTTGAAGAGGTTGCTAGTAAACTATGAACCGTTATCTGTGATGATGCGGTTGGGGACCCCGAAGCAGCTTACGAGGCCCTTGATGAACTTGACAGCAGATCCGGCTGGGATGGTACGGAAGGCTTCCACTTCCGCCCACTTGGTGAACTTGTCTATGGCGACCTAGAGGTAGCGGTAGCCCCCTGGCGCCCGAGGGAATGGGCCTAGGATATCTAGCCCCCAGACCACGAACAGCCACGTGAGTGCGATAGTTTGAAGGCCCTGAGCTAGCTGATGGATTTGCTTGGGGTGGAATTGGCAAGCTTCGCAGGATTTCGCCAGCCCGGCCGCATCGTTGAGTGATGTAGGTCAGTAGAATCCACTGCAGAACACCTTGTCGACGAGGGTCCGTGACGACGAGTGGTGTCCGTAGTCCCCGTCGTGTATGTCAATCAGCAACTCCCTTCCTTGATCAGTGGATATGCAGCGCAGTGTGACATCGTTCGGTCGTTTCCTGTATAACTCGCCGTCTTGGATACAGTATGCCATGGCTTGCCGGGCCAATCGCTCTGCCTCCTCTTCCTTCTCCGACAGTGCCCCATGCGTTAAGTAGTCCTTGAATTTCTTGGTCCAGCATTCCTCCTGGGGCTCGAGCGCCAAGAGCAGCCAAGCTCCTGAGGTCGGGCCACAGGCTGGGGCTCCCGTGGCCGGAGGCTGGGGGAGCTCCTCCTGAGGTTGAGTCGTGCTTGAAAGAGATGGTGCAGCTGATGGCTTGAAGAGCCGCTCCTCAAAGACGCCTAGCTCCTGCGGTTGCCGCTTGGATGCTCTCCTGGCAATGTCGTCGGCTTCCTTGTTGGTGCACCGGGGCACGTGCTGCAGCTCCAGGCTCGAGAACTGCTACTCCATCTTGCGCACCTCCACGAGGTAGGCCTCCATATGCTCGTCCTTTGGCTCGTACACCTTGTTGGAGAAGTTGACGAGGAGTTGTGAGTCGCCTCTGACGGTGAGGCGCTTCACCCTAGAGCCTCCGCAGCCTTCAGGCCAGCTATGAGGCCTTCGTATTCTGTGATATTGTTGGAGACCTTCTCGCCGCGCTGAAAGCAGAGTTGCACAATATAGTAGAGCTTGTCCTGGGTGGGCGAGATGAGCATTGCTCCAGCCCCCGCGCCCTGGTGCGCGAAGGCGCCATCGAAATACATTACCCAGCTGGCCGGAACCTCACTTCCTAGGGAGGTGGACCGGTCTTCTCCTTCCTCAAGTGTTGGGGCATCCGTCCATTCTGCCAGAAAGTCAGCGAGTGCGGCCCCCTTGATGACCCTGGTAGTGCTAAACTCCAACTGGAATGCTTGCAACTTGATGTTCCACTCAGCGACCCTTCCGGCTGACGTAGGGCTCCTAAGTACCCTCTCCAATGGGTAGGCTAAGACGACGTTGATGGGGTGGCCCTGGAAGTAGTGTCGCAACTTGCACGAGGCCACCAGGAGTGCGAGCAGGAGTTTCTGGGGCATGGGGTAGCGTGCTCTTGCGTCCCGTAGTACGGTGCTGACAAAGTACATCGGGTGTTCGACGAGGGCTGGCACACTATCGAGGCTCGGGTCCTGTGGAGATCGGGGCATATCCTGAGGTGGAAGGATCCCTGACACCCGATTGTCCTCAGGGGCTTCTGCGATGCCGCCCTGCTGAGCTTGGCCTTTCGCCGCTGATGCCTTTGCTGCGCCTTCCTGACCCCACGCCACTTCAGCCCTGGCTTGGCGCGGCGCGCCCTTGGCTTGGCGCTTCTCCCGAACCGCCACCAATGCCACGCTGGCGGAGTACGGGGTGGCAGCAAGGTAGAGTACCAGAGGCTCGAGGGGCCGTGGTACCACCATCACCGGGGGCTAGTAAGGTATTTCTTGAGGTCTTGGAAGGCCCGGTCAGCCTCCGAGTTCCACTCGAACGGGCCCTTCTTCTTCATGAGCTTGAAGAAAGGTATGGCACGCTCTCCCAGTTTGGAGATGAAACGCCCTAACGCGGTCACCTGCCCCGCTAGCTTCTGCATCTCTTTGAGGGTTTGTGGTGGGCTCATGTCCTCGATGGCGTTGATCTTCTCTGGGTTAGCCTCGATCCCTCTGTGGGATACGAGGAATCCCAGCAGCTTGCCGGAGGGGACGCTGAACACGCACTTCTCCGGGTTGAGCCTCAAGTTCACCTGGCGCAGGCTCTCGAAGGTCTCCTCCAAGTCTTGAATCAATGTCCTCGCCTCGCGAGACTTGACCACTATGTCATCGACGTAGGCCTCTGCGTTTCTTCCGAGCTGCTGCCCCAGAGCAATGTGCATTAACTGCTGAATGGTCGTGCCCGCGTTGCGCAGCCCGAAGGGCATGCAGGTGTAGCAGTACACCCCACATGGTGTCAGGAAGGTCGTCTTCTCCACATCTTCCACTGCCATCTTGATTTGATGATACCCTGAGAATGCATCCAGGAAGCACTGCAGGTCACACTCGGCGGTGGAGTTGATAATCTGGTCGATGCGCGGGAGTGGGAACGGATCTTGGGGGCAGGCTTCATTAAGATTGGTGAAGTCGACAAACATCCGTTCCTTCCCGCCTTTTTTCGGCACTACGACAGGGTTCGCTAGCCATTCGGGGTATTGGACCTCTCGGATGGCACCTGCCGCTTCCAGCTTGCCTGTCTCTTGGACGATGAAGGCCTGCTTCTCAGTGGACTGTCGTCTTGCTCGCTTCTTCACGGGGCGAATGTTGGGGCATACGCTTAGATGATGCTGGATCACCTCCCTCGGGACCCCTACCAGCTGATTGGGCTCCCACGCGAATATCTCCTTGTTCACGCGCAAGAACCTCACTAGGGTTTCTTCTTGTTCCGGGTCAAGGCCGGCTCCTATGGTAAAGGTGGCTCCTGAAGACCCGTCCTCGCTGATCGGCACCTGCTTGGTTTCCGCCTTGTCTTGGGTGAACAACTGCTTCTTCTTGGTGGGCACGGCCTTCCTGGCCCCGGGGGTACCGGCGTCGGCGGGTTGTGCTGCTGTCGCGGTCTTGAAGGCGAGCCTGAGCGCCATCACGGCCTCCTTAGTGTCCCCCTTGATGGTGAGGACGCCCTTGCTCCCTGGCATCTTCATGAGGTTATAAGCCGGGTGAGTCGCTGCCATGAACTGAGCGAGAGCCGGATACCCAAGGATGGCATTGTACTGGAGACCGATGCGAGCGATGACGAAGTTCACCAGCTCGGTGCGGTAGTTGTCGCGTGTGCCGAAGGTGACAGGGAGGCGGATCTGCCCCAGAGAGTGGGCAGCTCCACCACCCATGTAACACCCACAATGCGGCTATATCTCCCACGTGTCGGGGCACGACTTAGAGGCATAGCCGCATGGTAGGCATGTCACAAGAGGGGTAATCTTTACACATCCCATGTACTGAGTAAGAAAGGGATAAAGAGTTGGCTTACAATCGCCACTTCACACAATACATAAATATAACATACATCATCCAGAATACAATCAAGGTCCGACTACGGAACCAAAATAAAGAAAGACAACCCCAAATGCTAGATCCCCGATCGTCCCAACTGGGCTCCACTACTGGTCAACCGGAAAAGACGCAAAACAATGATCAAGATCTTCATCGAGCTCCCACGTGAGCTGGGTTGCGTCACCTGCACTAGTATCATCGGCACCTGCAACTGTTTGGAAGTATCTGTGAGCCACGAGGACTCAGCAAGCTCACACCCGCGCGATCAAGACTATTTAGGCTTAAAGTAGGAAAGGGCTAGTGAGGTGGAGCTCCACCAAGCACTAGCATATATGGTGGCTACCATACGCAAATAAGAGCAAGAAGAGAAGCCATGCACGGTCGTGAACTAGAAGTGATCCTGAAACTAGTTACGTTCAAGCATAACACAAGAACCATGTTCACTTCCCGGACTCCGCCGAGAAGAGACCGTCACGGCGACACACACAGTTGATTCATTTTAATTAAGTTAAGTGTCAAGTTTTCTACAACCGGACATTAACAAATTCCCATCTGCCATAATCGCGGGCACGGCTTTCGAAAGTTCAAAACCCTGCAGGGGTGTCCCAACTTAGCCCACCACAAGCTCTCATGGTCAATGAAGGATATTCCTTCTCCCAGGAAGACCCGATCAGACTCGGCGTCCTGGTTACAAGACATTTCAACAATGGTAAAACAAGACCAGCAAAGCCACCCGAATGTGCCGACAAATCCCGATAGGAGCTGCACATATCTCGTTCTCAGGGCACACCGGATTGTCCAAGATTCTTGTAGCCAACCCAGAGTTGCCCCTGGTGGCCACCGGCTGCTGACAGGTTGGACCAACACTCAAAGGAGCACTGGCCCGGGGGTTTAATATAAAGATGACCCTCAGGCTGCGGAAACCCGAGGGAAAAAGGCTAGGTGAGGCAAATGTAAAACCAAGGTTGGGACTTGCTAGAGGAGTTTTGTTAAAAGCGAACTGTCAAGGGGTTCCCATAACACCCAACTGCGTAAGGAACGCAAAATCAAGGAACATAACACTGGTATGACGGAAACTAGGGCGGCAAGAGTGGAACAAAACACCATGCATAAGGCCGAGCCTTCCACCCTTTACCAAGTATATAGATGCATTAATTAAATAAGAGATATTGTGATATCCCAACATATACATGTTCCAACATGGAACAAACCTCAGCTTCACTTACAACTAGCAACGCTATAAGAGGGGCTGAGTGAAAGCGGTAACATAGCCAAACAACGATTTTCTAGGAAAGGTGGGTTAGAGGTTTGACATGGCAATATGGGAGGCATGATATAGCAAGTGGTAGGTATCGCGGCATAGCAATAGAGCGAGCAACTAGCAAGCAAAGATAGAAGTGATTTCGAGGGTATGGTCATCTTGCCTGAGATCTCGCAAGGAAGAAGAACGAATCCAAGAAGTAGATGTACGGACATAGTCGAACGGATCCTCACAACTTCGGAACGAAACCGAAGCTAACGAGAGAAGCAACCTGGAAAGAAACAAGCAACAAAATAAACAACCATCACATAAACATGGCATGATGCATAACCAAGTATGATGCATGTACGGTTTAATGAGGCATGGCATGGCAAAGTGCACAAGCAAAACTACAGGTTAAGTGGAGCTCAATATGCAACGAGTTGCATATTGACGAAACACCACATGACTTATTTAGTTCTCTCCCGTTTATGTACCCAACAATATTAAATGTTGTTAAGCATGGCAAGAGGAGAGGCAAAAGTAAATTACACATCTTAGACAATTTAAATGAGGCCGGAAACAACAACAATAATTCCGGAAAATCCCATGTGCATTAGCAATTTAATGCAACAACAATTTAAACATTTTAAAAGTTGTTATCATGATGCGGATGACATGTGCAAGTTTTATGCGATAATAATGAAAAAGTTGTTAAGAGCATGATATGAAGCATTTGTCATCATGGCGGAAACGAAAGGGGTGTCACAGCGATGATAACGAAATGGTGCCACGGTAATGTTCCCGTTCCGACAACTCTTTGAGCAGTCGGTGCAAAAGAAAGTGACGGGAGCATGTCATGCAAGGATGGTGGGGTGCTCCCGGTAACCGGGTTCCCACGGGTCGACGACGGTGCCAAGCGAGGGAAACAACTAACGTTCACGGGAGGATACAACATCCAAACATGCATCTCATACAACACAAGCATTCGTTCTCCGACGATTTTCTCAGGCTTATACCTTCGAAGCGTGCGTTTCTCGGAACGGATCAATTTCGTCGAGGGAAGTAGTCGCTCTCGCGACGTTCGTAGTGGAGGTAGTCGTTCATGTTCAGGAAGCGGTAGAGGTACGAGTCTTCGACAATGGTCGTCGTTCGCGCTCCGAGGTCATCGGTAGAGGTTCTCGCAATCTCGGCGATGGTAGTGGAACACGTTTTCGTCGGTGTTCAAGTCATCGATAGCGGTACTTGATGAATCCTAAAACGGTCTTAGGCGTCTTCGCACGTAGGGGTACTTGGCGTAGTGATACACGTTCCGAAAGCGGTTCACGGTGATGGTAGTCGAGCTTGGTGACCCGAAGGGGTACTTGTGGTATCCCCGCAGTCGTGCACGGGTCAGAGAGGAACTTGTCACGTCATCCTGTAGTCGTACTTGAGGTCCTTGTGCATTTTGACGACTCTGAAAGATGAATTTTTGCACCCATGGGTTGACGGCAACAGTGCCAGGCAGCGGAGATCACGCACAACAGGGCACGGGAGAAGATGTGCACGGCAGCAAGAGGTCATCCAAGAGGAGGCAGGGGCCATGGAGCCAAGGGTGAGCGGCGACGGAGCTTGAGCGGGGCTGGCGAGACGGCGTCGATGGACTTACCTGAAAAGGACGACGGTGGCGCGAGCTTGCAGGTCACCAGGAGGGTTCGGCAGGGGCACGAGGTAGCTCGCAGAAGCTCCGGCAAGGGCACCGATGGCCGGTGATGGGCGAAGCGATGCCGAGGGCGCCGGGGTGCATAAGACGACGACGAGGAGAAGAAAGAGGAGAGGCGGCGCGGGAGGTCTGGCGCGGCGTCCTTGCGAGGCAACGGTGCGGAGGAGGCGAGGTCGGGTCGACGTGCAGGGGTCAAAGGCAGGAGGAGGGCGAAGGGGATCGAGTAGGGGGGTCGGGGAGAGGGCTGCGCCTGCGTGCGTGTGCTCTGGCAGCACAGAAGGAGAACGAAGGGAGAGGGAGATGGGATCGAGGGAGAGAAGGGATGGGGATCGAGCTGCGGGTCTCTCCTGTCGTGAGCGATGCATGTGTGGCGGCGGTGGAAAGGAACGAGGAGGAGTGGGATCGATAGGAGAGGGAGGTTGCAGCTGGGCCTCGCTGGCCTAGGGTTAAGGTTAGGTGGGCCTGGTGTGGGAGGTTGGGCAGCCCAGGTGCAGATGGCCTTGGGATTAGGTTGGTCGGGCTATAGGAAGACTAGGGAGAGAGAGAGAAAGAGAGGGGCCACCCTGGAAAGCTGAAATGAGCTTTTATTTAAAACAAATAAAACTTTGGAGAAAAGAAAGAGAGAGTTAGAAAAAGAATTAGACCAACAGGAATATTTTTCTTGGACCAAGAAAAATATGAAGGATTTAACAAAAATGGTTGGAAGAGGTTTTGGTAAACTAAATCTGCACTCATTTGAATTTAATTCAAATGGGCTTGGATAGGAAGTGGGTGAGGAAGGTCCAGAATGGGTGAGGTTTTGGAGGAGCCTCGATAAGAAGTGACAAGAATTGTTGGGAAAGTTTAAGGAAGAACTTGAGGTAGAATGGGCATGAGAATTAAATTGCAAATATGTTAAGGTGAATTCCGAAATAGTGGAATGTTTAATATAGCTCCTTTATATTGGGGTATATGTTGTAAAGAGAATCACCACGTGAATTCCCTCGGTTTAAATGGACCGAAGATCCATGCAACTTATTTAGTTGAGTTTTAGAACGGGTTGCATGATGACATGATGCAATGATGAATGGAACGAACCAAACAAATCACATGACGAAACCCGGAAATCATGGAAGTCATCTGAAGCTCCGGTCTTGGGGCGTTACAACACTCCACCACTATGAGAGGATCTCATCCCGAGATCTAGGATGACACAGGAGAGAAATGGAAGATGAAGAGGTAAAACAAAGTTGCTTCTTCGACAAACGAGTGAAACATGAACCTTGAGAGGTTGAACAAATTGAAAGAAAGAATACAACGAAGATGAACAAAGTTGAAAATGCTCCGTTAGAAAAGAGGAACAAGGAACATTACGAGAACCTTGTAGGTTGAAAGACAAAAGAAAAGGATTGCAATGGACAAGAAGTACATGCAAACACTCCGGTAGAACGAGATGCACAAGGAACGATAAGGATCAATTACGACAACACTCCGGTTGGAAATTGAAGGTAAAGAATATGAGCTTGGCAAAGTGAAAGCACTTGGATGAGAGTTCGGTTAGAAGAGGTATAATAGCCACAACACTTCGGTTAAAACAAGATAGAGAAGGAAAAAGAATGATATAATTTGGACAACACTTCGATTGTAAATGAAAGGAATTAAACATGATCTTGACAAAACAAGATGATGGGTCGAAAAGAGCAACATCACAATGCCTCTGGAACAAATGTAAGAATGGAATCAAAAGAAGGGAGGAGAAAACAACATCTTCTACCTCAAATGAGCTTGAACAACATCTTTAGGAGAAGGGTCGAACGGAGTTGTTGGAAAAATCAACAATGAAATGATATACTCCTCATGGATTTATGAAAACATCTCAAAACTGGGGTGAAATTCTGCCACTTACGAAATCAATTTCTTGCTTGAGAGCAACGAAGAGATGAAAACTTCTTTCAACGCGAGAATAGGAGGAAACTTGGATTATTGATAGACACCACAATAAGCAACATTCCTTAGGGAAGGCTTTAGGTGAAATGTAACTGAAGATAACTCCAACAAAGAGTTTGATTGATTGAAAAGATGTCTTGAGCAAAGAGAAAATGATGGATTTAGATATGTCACTCTTGAAAACTTGTGAATCATGAAACACGAAGGGAAATTATCAACAATGACATAACACCACCTCAAAAGATAAGGGAAAGGGATTGAACTTTGAAATGCAAGATGAAGAATACTTGAGCTCCTCTGAAAAGAATCTCGATGAACACTTCGAGAAGGAATTAAATCCTTGATGAACCAACCTATAGAGCCTCCATGAAAAACTCCGGTAACAAAAGAATGATAGAAAGAAAGAGAAGTTGAAAACACAAGGTGAAACCTTGCAATGATTAGATGGATCTTCATGACGAGAGCTTGGAACTCCGGGAAAAGAAAAGATGAACCAAATTAAAATGAGAATTTTTTATGAACCTCGGAATAAGGAATTGAATTCACTCGATGAAACAAGAATAAGAATTACATTATGCTTATCCTTCACCAATTTGATAACAACCTTGAAATAACTTGAACGAAAGCAGAGTGGAAACACGAATCTTTGAGATATCTTGAGCACTCTAGAACAAATGAATAGAGAGAAGTGGATGATTAAGAGGTGCACCGACATCAGAAGATATTTGAAACGAGGAAGAGAATATGATCAACAAAGCTTGACTTGAATCCACCGAAGAAGAAAAGAGAACGGAGAATGGTGAACTTGAAGAACATCTTCATGAGAACCACCGGGTAAGAACATTGATTGAAAAGAATGAAGAGACTTCACATGAATAACATGATAGTTGCTTAAGGAATCCGAATCCTTGAGGAAAAGGGTGGGAGGGCGGGAAAACAAATGCAACTTGGGACGAACGAAAAAACACCATTGAGAAGACTTAGAATTGATCTCGTGAATGTTGGAATGATCCGATCCACTTGAAGAGGAGCATGCCGATTAGAAAGAATTGACATGACAACCTTAATGATCAAGAAGAATTAGTATTCACATAGGAATATGAGAACACCGCTTAGGAAAGGTCTGGAGTCAACACTTGACATTGAAGCAACTCGAATACCACAACTCAAAACAAAACAAAGGATTGCTTGCAAAATAAGCCAGAAACAAACATATGATAGATCCCATATCGTATCATGTGTTTGTTGTAAACATATCCTACGATATACTTGAATCCCCACTTATAAACTCCCGAAACTTTCTGGTTATGCAATCAGGTGTTGGGGATACAGGGGAAGCATAATATCTCACCCAAAACTAACAAATCCTACATCCAGCTTTATCCATCCTTCAACACATAACCAAGAAACCTTCGGAAATCATTTACATCAACCTTCGAAAAGCATCCATTATAGGAGTTATGGCAATACTCCCAAACTCCCACCCCAATACTGAGTGGCGTCGAGGTTATCTCACCAACAACTGCATAAAAGAGATTTTCGATGTCGGCGAACTCAGGTATTCTAGAACTGCAACGATAAAATTTTGACAACAACACCTCGGAGCTCAACTCTCCGGGACACTGCCACAACCCCTAAATGTCAGGAGGCACTAGGAACAATGTTCTCGTCACAAAACCATCGGAACGCGTCCAAGATACCCGCGTGATCCTAAAAAAAGTCGTGAAATTTGATAAGAGAAGAGTCAAAACTCTACGTCAGGAGGCCTCACCAGAGCGACGAAGGGACTGGGAAGTAAAAAGAATCCTACTCTTCGACATATATAATCCTAAGACTCAAAACATTTTGTTCTAGACTCAACAACGTCAGCGATTCGATCAAGCAGGGGCCTCCTAAGTCGGGGATGGCTCTGATTACCAACTTGTAACACCCACAATGTGGCTATATCTCCCACGTGTCGGTGCACGTCTTAGAGGCATAGCCGCATGGTAGGCATGTCACAAGAGGGGTAATCTTTACACATCCTGTCGGTGTACTAGAATAGGGGTACCCTAGTACCCCGAACTTGTGCACGGGCAGTTGCAGCACCCCGTGGCAAAGGCTTGCCGGGTGATCGCCAAGATCCCCCAAGGTTCCCTTGGAGCGATCCAAGAACAAAGTATTTAAGCTAAGGAGACAAGACCCCGGCAAGAGGAGCTTGCCGGGAAGGCCAACCAAGGCGCTTCAATGAACTTGCCGCGACGCGCCACGCGCTCCGGCAAGGCAACAAGGCCCCGGCAAGAGGAGCTTGCCGGGAAGACAAACCAAGGTACCTCGAGGCCCGGTGAGCGACAAGCTTCCGGACCCGACAAGATAACGACAGCGGCAAGGCGCTTGCCGCGGCAGGCGGCCACTCTGCGTCCACGCTCCAGCGCATCCACCAACGTGTCGCTCTGGGGGCCTCTCCGGGCGCGCGTGGCGGGAGGCTGTGCAGCCAGCGGTGCGCAGTGGCATGCGAAGCTGACAAGATCACCATCGTGGCGAACGGTGGCGCCCCTAACGGTCCTTTTCTGCACTGTTCGGGCGACTCAGACAGGCATTTAATGCCCTTGTCCCCTGCCGTCAGGGTTAGGTAGGGTGCACTGTACAAGCAATTGTATCAACTACCTCGCTTTTTACGTTTTTACCCTCCTCTGCGTTGCCACCTGTCGGTGACCCCTTTAGCGTATAAAAGGAGGCCCATGCGCAACGTAGAGGGGGTTCGGCTCGTAGGTTCGGACAGTCGGCTTCGATTCATTCATAGCCCAGAGAACATCACACTCTCGCTTTGGAGAGCAAGAACACCAGATAATACAACCAGACAAGCAGCAGTAGGAGTGTTATCTCTCCGGAGAGCTCCGAAGCTGGGTAAACTGCTCGTGTGCTTCGCCTCGATCCGCTCTTTGTGCGATCTCCGCCCCCCGCCGAACCGAAAGGGGCTCGGTCCGCCGGCCCCATAGGTGTTCGTGGATCAGTTTCCCCGACATCTTTGGCGCGCCAGGTAGGGGGTGTCGAGATTGTGTGAACCAGATCCGGCGTTCACACGAGCTAGATCCTTATTCCCTTCATCAACATGCCACCGAAGAAGAAGACTTCGGCGGCAGCCGCTCCATCCACGTCACTTCCGCCACCGTTGGAGCAAACGAGTGGTGGGATGGACACCGGCGGAAGAAAGGACATCGACGAGGAAGCTCCTGATGCCGCCAGGTCCAAGAACAAGGCTGCACAAACCTCGGCGACTGTACATGTTCCACGCCACTCTCAGGAGGCGCAAGATCAACAGCATCATGGCACTAGCAGTGCCATACGCATGATATCCCAAGACCAAGCTGGTGGATCTCGGGGCGCTCAAGACCAGCATGCACGCCAGCGTGCTGGCACGAGTGGAGCACGGTCGCCTGGACGGGATACTGCTCCTTCTAACATAGTTAGAAGTTCGAGCACGTCCCGCTCCTCGCGCCGTCTGCCACTGCCACCCACCACTCCAGCAGAAGCTTTGGCGCGAGCGCAACTTCTCCTAGATTACCCTCCGACGTTGGACAAGATCGACGAATGGAGAGCCACCATTTAGAGTCTCATAGGCTACGCCAACGGCGACACTCCATGGCGGCCGAGCGCGTCGCCGCCGCGGCAGGACCGCCGGACAAGAGCCGGTGGCGACGAAACGGGCGGAGGTGCAACCACCATGCAATCACCGCCCCGAAGGCCAAGATCGCCGACTCGCCGGATCCACATCGACAGCGACTCCACTGCATCGTCGGATCCACGAGCTCGTCGCGATCAGCGCCAAGTTCTTCATGATCGACAACAAGAAGACGCTCGAACCCACATCGAGCGCCGAAGAGAAGCGCGACGTCAATCCGACAAGCGCGCTGGGCCCTCTGTTGACATGCATGCGCCAGGGGAACCAGGTGATCTGCCATACGCGGTAGGTTGTCCTGCGTTCACTCGTGAGCTGCGACAAGTCCAGTGGCCCAGTACAAAGAACTTTAAGCCAGACGTACCGGAGAAGTACGACGGCAAGACGCATCCGTCAGAGTTCCTCAGCATCTACACCATTGCGGTGCAAGCTGCCGGGGGACGAGATGACAAGATCCTTGCCAACTACTTCCCGCTGGTGCTCAAGCCCAATGTCAGATCCTGGCTCATGCACTTGCCGGACAACTCCATATCCTCTTGGGCTGATCTGTGCCATCAGTTTGTCGGCGCCTTTACAGGCGGACACAAGCCTCATGGTCAGGAGAGTGATCTTCATCTGCTCGCCCAGAAGGAAGGAGAGCCCCTACACGAGTACATTCAGAGATTCAGTAGTGTGCAGCACAACATCCCAGACGTCCACCCTGCCGCGGTGATCAGCGCGTTCCATCAGAACGTGCGGAACCGCAGGATGCGGGAGGAAATGGCGATGTGCAAGATCAGGGACGTCAGTGAGTTATATGCACTGGCCGACAAGTGCGCACGTGCTGAGGAAGGGAGGAGACTCCCCGGAGAAAATATAGGAGCAGGGGGATCTGACAGTGAAGATGCTGCCCCGACAAGGAAAAACCGGCGGCGGAACAACAGAAGGAGGAAAGGCAAAGAAGTGCTAGTTGTCGAGCAGTCCGGCAACGGTGGTAGCGCCAAGGAAGCCAAAGCTGGTGACTCCGGCAAGGAGGTTGCCGCGGAGGTAGCGGTCGCCGACAAGCAGGATGGCACCAACAAGCAGTATTGCAAGATTCACCGCACCAAGGGCCATGATCTTCAGAACTGTAAGAGAGTCGAGCAGCTTGTTGAGCAACAGAAAGCTGAATACGAGCGGCGCAATAAAGAGAAGGCCCAGGAAGGAGCTGGTGGATCCGGCAAGAAACGTCCCGCCCGAGAAGGACGCCGCGGCAAGGCCAAGCAGTGGCAAGGAGACAGACCTCCTCGCGGCCGCGACAAGGATGAAGATGACGGCGACGATGAAGATATGGATGATGACGAGACTGATGAGCAGGAGTTCCAGAAAGCCACAGAGGTCCTGTGCGTTGACGGTGGTGCTTCTCTGCATGCCTCGCACCGCCAGCTCAAGCAGTGGGTGCGGGAAGTTAATGCAGCAGAACCACCCGTCGAGTCACGCAAGCCTCTGAAATGGTCCAGCACGCCTATCATCTTTGATATTGAGGACCACCCGGATCGCATAACTGCGGTCGGGTGCTTGCCGATGTTGGTTTCACCAACAATCCGCAACCTCAAGGTCACTAAGATGCTAGTTGACGGCGGGGCCGGTTTGAACTTGATCTCCTCCGTAGTGCTCCAGAAGCTCCAGATCCCTGACAGCGAGCTCGAAGAGACCGGCACGTTTCAAGGAATCAACCCGGGAAGGAGCAAGCCAAAGGGAAAGATCACGTTGCCGGTAACATTTGGCAGTGAGCTGAACTTCAGGACTGAGAGGGTCACGTTTGACGTTGCCGACTTTCCATTACCTTACAATGGAATCCTTGGCCGTCCGGCACTCGCCAAGTTCATGGCAGCCTCTCACTACGCGTACAACGTACTGAAAATGCCAGGCCCAATAAGTGTCATCTCTGTCCCTGGCGATAAGAAGGATGCTCTTATCTGTGCCGACAAGATCTACCGGGAAGTAGCAGCCGCAGCAGAACGAAGGACACTTGCCGCTGAAGCTCCCGGGGGGAAGAATAAGACCAAGTCCGGCAAGAGCTCTGATGCCCACTCCGGCAAGCGCACCTCTTCGGAGTGCTGCGCTACCGTCGAGGACGCACCATCGAGCTCCACCGGCAAGTGTAAGAAGGCAATGGCAGCTCCACCTGAGACTAAGAAGGTGTCCGCCAAGGAGGATGGCACTGGTGGTACCTTCACCATCAGCGCCACTCTTGACCCCAAATAGGAAAGCGCGCTCGTTGCTTTCCTGCGGGCGAATGTCAACGTGTTTGCGTGGCAACCGTCTGATATCCCCGGTGTTCCCAGGAAAGTGATTGAGCACCACCTTGCCGTCTGTCCTCATGCGCGGCCCGTCAAGCAGAGAGTCAGGAAGCAGGCAGTAGAGCGCCAAGAATTCATCGCAGAAGAAATCAAGAAGTTGGAAGCAGCAGGCCTTGTCAGAGGAGTACTCCATCCCACGTGGTTGGCCAATCCTGTTGTTGTGCGCAAGGCTAATGGGAAATGGAGACTTTGTATTGACTTCACTGATGTTAATAAAGCTTGTCCCAAAGACCCATTTCCCTTGCCGCGTATTTACCAGATTGTTGACTCCACAGCCGGATGTGATTTGCTTTCGTTTCTTGATGCATACTCAGGATATCATCAGATCTTCATGGCCGAAGAGGATGAAGAGAAAACCGCATTTATCACCCCGTGTGGCACGTACTGCTTCGTGCGAATGCCTTTCGGATTGAAGAATGCTGGTTCAACATTCGCAAGGGTAGTCCACCATGCTTTTGAGCCAAAAATACACAGAAATGTGGAAGCTTACATGGATGACATAGTGGTCAAGAGCAAGAACAAGGCGACCTTGATTCAAGATTTAGACGAAACATTTGCAAACCTGCGCAAGATCAACCTCAAGCTTAACCCCGAGAAGTGCGTGTTTGGAGTTCCTTCCGGCAAGCTTCTCGGGTTCTTCGTGTCTCAGCGGGGAATTGAAGCCAATCCCGACAAAATCAAAGCCATCGAGCAGATCGAAGCACCAAAGCGCGTCAAGGATGTACGAAGGCTTGCCGGTTGCGTGGCTGCTCTCAGCAGGTTTATCTCTAGATCTGCTGAGCACGCCCTGCCATTTTTCAAAATTTTGAAAAGGGCAGGTCCAATGAAATGGACTCCGGAAGCGGAGGCTGCGCTGCAGGACTTGAAGAGATACCTGTCCTCCACTCCAACGCTTGTCGCACCTAAGCCGCAAGAGAAGTTGCTGCTGTATATAGCAGCAACCAATCAAGTGGTTAGTGCTGCGTTAGTGGCAGAGAGGGAGGCGGATGATGAGCCAGCAACCACGGCAGATCCATCCAGCGACAAGCAGGGGGCTTCGCCGACAAGCTCTGGTCCCGACAAACATGGGTTTGCGCAGGAGCATGATGAGATGCCAAGGAGAATGGTGCAGCGCCCAGTTTACTTTGTCAGTTCTCTTCTGCAGGGGGCCAGATCAAGGTACTCTGGTGTGCAGAAGTTGCTTTTCGGCCTCCTCATGGCCTCGAGAAAGCTGCGCAATTACTTCCAAGCACATGAGATCATAGTCGTCACTCGCTTTCCGCTGAAGAGGATACTGCAAAAACCAGAAGCAACGGGCAGGATTGTCGAGTGGGCGCTGGAACTGTCAAGCTTTGGTCTCAAATTTGAGAGCACTTCAACTATCCAAAGCAGAGCATTGGCAGAGTTCGTAGCAGAGTGGACACCAACCCCAGATGAAGGAATTTCAGAAACGAGCATCCCCGTCAAAGAGGCAAACAAAGAGTGGCTGATGTACTTTGATGGTGCCTTCTCGCTGCAAGGCGCCGGTGCAGGCGTGCTGCTTGTCGCACCCACCAGAGAGCACCTCAAGTACATAGTCCAGATGCACTTTCCCAAAGAGCAAGCAACCAACAATACAGCAGAGTATGAAGGATTACTTGCCGGTCTCAGAATCGCAGCAGACCTTGGGATCAAGAAGCTCATTGTCAGGGGTGACTCACAGCTTGTCGTCCGACAAGTGAACAAGATCTACCAGAGTCCGTTGATGGAAGCGTATGTCGATGAAGTGAGGAAGCTAGAAGAGCACTTTGAAGGCCTACAAATGGAGCATATCCCAAGAGCTCAGAATGATATTGCTGATGGTATGTCAAAGTGCGCTGCATTAAAGTTACCTGTGGAACCAGGGATCTTTGTGCTTAAGTTGACTCAACCATCCGTAACACCATCAACTGGACAAAGCAAAAAGAGGAAGTTGGTTTCTGGTGACTACTTTCCGGCAGAGCTCCCCGAAGCCGCCGCCAAGAAAGTCCCCAAGATCAACACCAAGGATGCTGAGGGGCGGTCTGCTCCGGCAAGCCTAATGGTTTGTTCCGTTGAAGCAGACGCTCCCGACAAGTTTTGCTCCGGCAAGCTTGCCGGGGAACATCAAGCTCCGGCAGGGCCGCAAGCCCTTGCCGTAGAAGCAGATGTTCCCGCAGCAGCAGATGCGCCTTTAGTCCTTGTTGTCGAGCCACAAGCTCCAACATGGGCACAACAGATTGTCCATTTCCTTCAGACAGGAGAACTTCCCGAAGAACAAGAAGAAGCGGAAAGAGTAGCCCGGCAGTCAAGTATGTACCAGTTTGTCGATAGCATACTGTACAGAAGAAGACTCAACGGTGTGAAATTGAAGTGTATTCACTGGGAAGATGGACAAAAGCTGTTGGCGGAGATACATGGAGGCATATGTGGCCACCACATTGGCGCAAGAGCACTTGCCGGCAAAGCTTTCCGGCAAGGTTTCTTTTGGCCGACAGCCCTCCAGGATGCAACTGCACAAGTAACCAAGTGTGAAGCGTGCCAGTTCCACTCCAAACATATACACCAGCCAGCTCAAGCTCTCCAGACGATCCCTTTATCCTGGCCATTTTCGGTCTGGGGGCTCGATATCCTCGGCCCCTTCCCCCGAGCTGTCGGCGGCTTTGAGTACTTGTACGTCGCAATCGACAAGTTCACAAAGTGGCCGGAAGTGCAGCCAGTGAGGAAGGTGACAGCACAGTCAGCAGTCAAGTTCTTCAGGTCGATCGTTTGTCGTTTCGGGATTCCCAGCAGGATCATCACCGACAACGGCACGCAATTCACGAGCCGCACCTTCATGCAGTACGTCCAAGACCTTGGCGCCAAGGTCTGCTTCGCTTCTGTTGCTCATCCGAGAAGCAACGGTCAAGCAGAGAGGGCAAATGCTGAAGTGCTGCGCAGGCTCAAGACCAGAACTTTCGACAGGCTGCACAGGTGCGGAAGGAACTGGATCGAGGAGCTACCGGTGGTTATTTGGTCGATCAGAACGACGCCAAATCGAGCCACTGGCCAGACACCTTTCGCTCTAGTCTATGGAGCAGAGGCAGTTCTCCCCACGGAACTCGTATACGGATCGCCTCGAGTGCTCGCTTATGATGAGCTCGAGCAAGAACAGCTGCGGCAAGACGACGCGCTGCTCCTTGAGGAAGATCGTCTTCAGGCTGCTGTACGAGCTGCTCGATACCAGCAAGCTTTGCGCCGCTATCATAGCCGCAAAGTTAAAGCCAGAAGCTTCGAGGAAGGCGACCTTGTTCTTCGGCGCGTTCAGTCCGCCAAGAATTCCAACAAGTTGATGCCGAAGTGGGAAGGCCCTTATCGGGTGAGACGAGTCACAAGGCTTGTCGCTGTCCGCCTTGAGACCGAGGATGGCATTCCAGTGAGCAACTCCTGGAACATAGAACATCTTCGTAAGTTTTTCCCATAAGGCGCGGTTGCCGGAACCCGTTCCGGCAACCACCTTTTGTACAAGTCTTGCCGCTATTGCATGTAATCCTTTGTACAAAGCCGGGCGCAGATCCCGTGCATAAGTAAAACCCCATGTGCTCCGCACAGCTTGTCCATTTCATGCGTTAGCTCCTTTCTTGCATGCGATTATCTGACACTTTGTGCGGCACCTACATCCGGTAAGCAGTAACGAGCCGAAGAGCTCCATATTATTATTTTCTCTTCTTTCTTTTTCTCTTAAAGGAAAAGAAGGTTCTCCCACACACAAGTTTGCCGGGGGGAGAGGAGAAGATTGTGGTATGGGCCAGGCGTCGTTCAAGCAAAGACTTGCCTTACCGGGAAGCAAATGACAGAAAAGCTAAGTTGCCAAAGTTTGAGCAATCACTTTTTAAATTTTTGAGTTATCTTCCTCGAACGACCCTGCTTTGTATGGAAAACCTGTGCGCGGAGGAACCAACTCGTGGCTAGTTGCGCCCTTACTTTGTTTCGAGTCCGCTCAACAGCTTAAGCGTGCTGCATCTAGTCGCGACAAGGTTTCTTGTCGGAAGCAGCACCGCCAGCAGGCTGCTGAAGTCCCGCACTCAGCGCTCGCGGCTCGGGCGCCTGCGCCGACAAGTTCCCTAGAAGCATAGGGTAAAAACATACAAGGGAAGGAATCTAGTAGAGGAAATAACATTGCAATTGATAACAGAAATAAAGTTATATTACAAAGATAACTTGTCGCAGCTCTAACAGACTGTTCTCATAACATGACTAGCAGCGACAAGGAAAAAGAAGAAATGGGCGGCCTAATCTACGCGTCCGCCCTCGACTCGCTTGATCTCGCTCACCTTGTCCACAATGGGTGCGACAAGGGCCTTGAGTGCATCCAGATCGGCGTCAGGCGGCAAGGACCTGAGGACGTTGGTGAAGTTGAGGCCTGGATTGAGGAAGGCTACCTCCATCAGCACCTTCTGGAGAACCCCGACGCAGATTTTGCGCGACTCGTCGGCCAGCTGCTTCGGGATCCTCTCCCGGAGCCGCTGGAGTGTCGTCGCCACGCCCTTGAAGAACAGGCTGAGCTTGGCGCTGGGTTGAAGACTCTCGTCGGAAGGATACCCAAAGTCCTCCATCCCCAGCTGCGCCAGCTCCTCGTTGATGACGGCGGCAGTGTTCACCAGGCCCTCGGTCCAGTGCTCCACTGTGTCTCTGAACGAGTTTTGGGTAACTGCAATGCTCTCCAGCAGCGCCGCGTCAGCCTTGACCTTCTCCGACAAGGTCTTCTCCCGCTCCTTGACGGCCTCCAGCGTCTGCGTCAGCGTGTCCAGCTTCAGCTCCAGGTCCGCTTTGGAATCCTTGGCGGCGCTGAGCTCCTTGCCCCTCTCAGCGAGAAGGCCTTGCAGCTCGCCGTGGGCGGCAGCATCCTTCTCGCGCTCACGCTTGAGCGCGGCAAGCTCCTCGCCGCTCTTCCCAATATTGGCCTCCATTCGTGCCACCTTCTCCTCTAGCTCTTTATTGGCGGCCTCTGCAGTTGCCGCGGCATCCTTTGCCTCCTTGAGCGCCCCGCCAAGTGCTCGCTCACGCTTGGCGAGCTCTTCCTCGTAGCTGTCGAGGTGGACCTTCCGCTGCACTAGCTCGCCTTCCCGTGCGGACTGCTTCTCGGCAGCAAGTCTTTGTTCCTCCTCAGCCTCGGCCTTCTCGAGAAGAAAGGCCGTGCGCTCCTTATCGACTCGCTCCCGCTCCTGCGCCAGGGACCGAAGAGCTCCTTGATTTTGTCCCCGGAGCTCCTCCGCGCGCTTCTCCATGTCAACTCCCGCCTTCATGACAAGCGCTTCCCGGGAAGCCAGCTTGGCTTGCCGGGTGCGGTAGAGTGACAGCAGCTTCCGCAGCAGCTGCTCTTCCTCAAGCTCGCCACTGCTGCTGCCGGGCGCGTCGACCAATGACAGTCCAGCAGAGGCGAGCACCTCCCCGTCAAAAGTCTCCTCCTTGACCGGCGCCCTGGAGCTCGACGCCCAGGGCAGCTTGATGAAGATGTTGTCACCGGCCTGCAAGTAGGCGCCGGGCTGGGGCTCCTCGAAGCCCGGCTCCGCAGAAGCGGCAGAGGGTTCGGCGGTCGGCGCAGCGCCCGGCGCTCCTGCGACCTCAGGGTCGTCAGTGCGATCGCCCGACCCCTCGCCGGCTTCCGCAGCAGCAGCCCCGGCGGCCTCCTCGCCGGCGGTCACATCAGCACCGGCACCTTCCTCGCCGGCGCCCTCTGTCTCCATTGGCCCAGCCGAAGATGGGTCTGAAGAACGAAGAGGGGAGGAAAATCAATCAAAAAATCCAAGAAAGGAAAAACGAAAGAAGCAGAACCCAAGGGAAAGTTTTTGGGCAAGTGGATTACCTGCGCCAAAATCTTCAGTTGCGGCCTCGGTCGCCGCAGGATCAGCAGTACCGTCCCTTGCCGGAGAGTCCCCCCTTGCCGGAGAGCACTCCCTTGCCGGGGACTCCTCCCTTGGCGGCGCAGTCAAAGCAGGTGGCACTTCGGGACCGGCCTCCGGGTGCTCCTGATGAGGCTGCTCTGCTCCTGCACAAGTCAACAAGCAAGATATCAACAAAGGAAAAAGCACTCAAGCGCACCCGACAGCAGAAGGCTAAACTATGAACTTACGCTGGGGGCTGCGCTGGGGGCTGCTCCGAGGGGTGATTGCCGGGTCCGTCAAGGTGGTCTCGGGCCCACCTCCTGCCGACGCGATGGGGTCATCCTCGATGACGATCACTGCGGCCTTGGCCCTCTTCGCCGCTCTCTAGGCCAGTGTTCTGAAAAGAAAAGAGTCCAGATTGGAGCAAGTCAGATACAAGATATAAACAGCAAGATTGAAGGAGTATAAGGGCACCAAAGAAACTCACTCTTCTTCCTCCTCGTCGGAGCTGAGCGCGGAAAGATCAAAGTCCGGCCCTCCTCCGGTGCGGCGAGGCGGAGGAGTAGGATCCCTTGCCCGCTTGGCGGGGGCAGTGGCGGTGGCCTGGGAAGATCCCGCTCCAGTTGCCGCTGTTGCGTGAGGCGCTCCCGCGGCAACATTGCTTGCCGCGGTAGAGCGCGTCGTGCGGCTCGGTGGCTATGGAGCCGGCTGCCGCCCCGCTGCGTCCCCGGCCCTGCGAAGGCGCCTCCTTGGCGGGGCCGGGGGCTCCGCCTGCGGCAAGATCTCTGAAGGCTCAGCCTCCTCCTCGCCGACCTCGCTCGACTCGGCTTCGGAACCGGCAGGCTCCTCCTCGCCCATGAACTCCGCGCGTTCGGCAAGGTTTGCCGCCTCTGCAGCCTCCTCCTCCTCCACAGTAAACCCAAACACACCTGCAGCAGCTGCGGCCGCAGCCTCTTCCGCCCTAGTAGCGATGAGTTGCAGCTCCTCGTCGGTGGTGTCACGGGTGAGGCTCTTCTGCTCGTCGGCGCGGACCGGCACTTCCTCCAAGGTGTCGAAGAACGCTTGCACAACGTCATCCGCAGGCTCTTGCCAAGTTGGGACGATGCCGTGTGAATCGCACAACGGCATCATGGCGCGGATCCGGTCAAGCGAAGAGTTATTGCACAAAGGAAATGCACCCCTCGGCAATGTGAATGGGTGCTGGGGGTCGCGTTTGAATAATTCCAAGAGCATTGCATCCAACTCCAAGATGATGAAGTTGTAGTTGAGGCCCGGCCGCAACCTCATAATGTCCGCCGAATTCTTGAATTCCCAGGCGGGCCTCCCCCTCTCCTGCAGGGGGGCAATGCGGCGGCGGAGGAAATCTGCCCCGACAGCACCCATAGTGAGCCCGGCAAGCCTGAGGCGAAGAATCCTAGTGATGGCGATCTTCAGCCTCTCATCTTCCGGGGCCACGTTGCTCCAGTCATTGCCGCGCACTATTGGAGTTTGGCGCACGGCGGTGAAGGGCTGCGGATCCTCCTCGACGATCCAACACCACTCCGCTCTCCACTCCTCCCACTTGCTGCGGAGCTCACCCTCCAAGTACGCATCCTTCTTGCCGACTCTCGAGATCCAAGCAATCCCTCCGGCAAGAGGCTCTCCTCTCTCTACCCGAGGCATGAAGTAATGGCGGAAAAGGGCTACACTAGGGTGGACTCCGACAAAGTTTTCGCACAAGTGTGCGAAAACTGCCATGGTCAGGACAACATTGGGGGTGAAGTCAAGGAGGCGGAAGCCATATGTGTTCATAATGTCACAAAAGAACTCCGAGAAGGGCGGGCAGAGCCCGCAATAGAAGAATAGCGGGAAGAACGGGTACCCATTTGGAGCCGACTCCGAGGCAGCGGCCGGGAGTACCCTCGTGCGCGGATGCGCACACGTCTCCGTCGCCCAAAAGAGGTAGAAGTACTCCCTCAGCTCCTGCACGCCGAGCTGGGGGGTGAAGATCGCCCGCTCCTTCCGCAGCGCCGCGAGCCGCTGCGCCTCGGCCGACTTCAGGCCCTTTCCCTTGTCGGCTTTCGGGGCCATGGCGGAGGTGGTGGAGAAGGTCGACGGTGTGGTG